>NW_026291664.1:0-252361 GCF_023091745.1 Budorcas taxicolor
GGGCCGGTGGGTTGCACGCTGCCAAGCCCTCCAGCCGTGAGAGCTCTGTCATAGGAAGGGAATGGCAACTGCAGGGCTCCTCCAGCGGGGCGCTTGGCCGCCCAGACTCAGCACGGCACGGAGAGCACCAGGCTCCCAGGGCTCCTGGCTGTGGTCTGCAGCCCCACACACCCGGAGGCTGACTCCGTGAGCGCCCAGAAGCTGCCTGACAGACGTCATTTCCCTAGTGCTCTCCTAACCAGCAGAGACGTGTGCAGGTGGTTGGGGCCTGCCCCTGCCTGTCTGGGCGGCCGCCCACAGCCTCAGCTCAGGGAAGCAGCCCCTGTGCCAAGACTTGCAGGAGGCGCGGGGCGTCCCTGCCTGGAAGCCAAGTGCACAGTGCGCTTGCAAGCGAGCCTCCTTGGGAAGAGTCGAGGGAGCCAAGCCGCGTGCAGCTGCCATCCCTGCTTGGGCGCAGCCGAGTGTGCCTGCAGTACGGCAGAGCCCAAGCTCTGCTCAGAGGCCGGATCTAGTCAAGGTCCTTGCGCGAGGCTGCTCTGCCCTGTGCCAGACTCGCCCAGGCTTGCCTCGCTTCTAGGCTTCCTGCCCAGGAAGGAGCAGGCTGTGCGATGCTGGGAGAGGCCACTGGCGCCTTCCTGGCCTCAGCTCCACTCCTGCCTTGCCTCTGCATCTAGGCCCCAGGCGTCCTTGGTGAAGGCTTAGGAGCCGGTGGCTTGCACACTGCCAAGCCCTCCAGCAGTGAGGCCTCTATTAGAGGGGAGGGGAGGGCAAGGGCAGGGCTCCTCCAGCGGTTGCTTGGCCGCCCAGACTCAGCGCTGCACGGAGAGCACAAGGCTCACAGCTCCCCTGGCTGTGGTCTGCAGCCCCACACACCCGGAGTCTGACTCCGTGGGCGCCCAGAAGTTGCCCGACAGACGTCATTTCCCTAGCGCTCTCCTCCCCAGCCGAGACGTGTGCGGGTGGTGGGGCCTGCCCCTACGTGTCTGGGCTCCCGCTGGCAGCCCCAGCTCAAGAAAGCAGCCCCTGAGCCAAGACCTGTAGGAGGCGGGGGGCGCCCCCGCCTAGAAGCCTAGTGCACAGCATGCGGGAAGCGAGCCTCCTTGGGGGAAGAGGAGGCAGCCCAGGTGCGTGCGGCTGCAATCACTTCTTGGGCGGAGCCCAGTGCGCCTCCAGGACGGCAGAGCTCCAGCTCTGCTCAGAGACCCAATCTGGCAGAGTTGCTGGCCTGAGGCTGCTCTGCCCTGGGCGAGCCTTGCCAGACTTGCCTCGCTGCTAGGCTTCCTGACCAGGAAGGAGCAGGCTGCGCAAAACTGGGAGACGCTCCTGGCGCCTTCCTGGCCTCAGCTCCACTCCTGCCTTGCCTTTGCACCTAGAACCCAGGCGTCCTTGCGGAGGGCTTAGTGGCCGGTGGGTTGCTCGCTACCAAGCCCTCCAGCCGTGAGAGCTCTTTCATTGGGAAAGGAATGGCAAGTGCAGGGCTCCTCCAGCGGTCGCTTGGCCGCCAAGACTCAGCACAGCACGGAGAGCACCAGGCTCCCAGGGCCCCTGGCTGTGGTCTGCAGCTGCACACACCCGAGGCTGACTCCGTGGGCGCCCAGAAGTTGCCTGACAGACGTCCTATCCCTAGCGCTCTCCTCCCCAGCAGAGACATGTGCAGCGGGTGGGGCCTGCCCCTGCGTGTCTGGGCTCCCGCCGGCAGCCCCAGCTCAAGGGAAGCAGCCCCTGAGCCAAGAACTGTAGGAGGCGCGGGGCGCCCCCGCCTGGAAGCCTAGTGCACAGCATGCGGGAAGGCAGCCTCCTCAGGGGACGAGGAGGCAGCCCGGCTGCGTGCAGCTGCAATCACTTCTTGGGCGGAGACCAGTGTGCCTCCAGTACGGCAGAGCTCCAGCTCTGCTCAGAAGCCCGATCTGGCAGAGTTGCTGGCGTGAGGCTGCTCTGCCCTGGGCCAGCCTTGCCCAGACTTGCCTCGCTGCTAGGCTTCCTGACCAGGAAGGAGCTGGCTGCTCGAGACTCGGAGACGCTCCTGACGCCTCCTGGCCTCAGCTCCACTCCTGCCTTGCCTTTGCACCTAGGCCCCAGGCGTCCTTGGGGAAGGCTTAGGAGCCGGTGGGTTGCACACTGCCAAGGCCTCCAGCAGTGAGAACTCTGTCCGAGGCAAGGGAATGGCAACTGCAGGGCTCCTCCAGCGGTCGCTTGGCCGCCAGACTCAGCGCCCCATGGAGAGCACAAGGCTCACAGCGCCCCTGGCTGTGGTCTGCAGCCCCACACACCCGGAGGCTGGCTCCGTGAGCGCCCAGAAGCTGCCTGACAGACGTCATTTCCCTAGTGCTCTCCTAACCAACAGAGACGTGTGCAGGTGGTCGGGGCCTGCCCTGCCTGTCTGGGCGGCCGCCCACAGCCTTAGCTCAGGGAAGCAGCCCCTGTGCCAAGACTTGCAGGAGGCGCGGGGTGTCCCTGCCTGGAAGCCAAGTGCACAGTGCGCTTGCAAGCGAGCCTCCTTGGAAGAGTCGAGGGAGCCAAGCCGCGTGCAGCTGCCATCCCTGCTTGGGCGCAGCCGTGTGTGCCTGCAGTACGGCAGAGCCCCAGCTCTGCTCAGAGGCCGGATCTAGTCAAGGTCCTTGCGCGAGGCTGCTCTGCCCTGTGCGAGACTCTCCCAGGCTTGGAGCAGGCTGTGCGATGCTGGGAGAGGCCACTGGCGCCTTCCTGGCCTCAGCTCCACTCCTGCCTTGCCTCTGCATCTAGGCCCCAGGCGTCCTTGGGGAAGGCTTAGGAGCCGGTGGCTTGCACACTGCCAAGCCCTCCAGCAGTGAGGCCTCTATTAGAGGGGAGGGGAGGGCAAGGGCAGGGCTCCTCCCAGCGGTTGCTTGGGCCGCCCAGACCTCAGCGCTGCACGGAGAGCACAAGGCTCACAGCTCCCCTGGCTGTGGTCTGCAGCCCCACACACCTGGAGGCTGACTCCGTGGGCGCCCAGAAGTTGCCCAACAGACGTCATTTCCCTAGCGCTCTCCTCCGCAGCAGAGACGTGTGCAGCTGGTGGTGCCTGCCCCTGCGTGTCTGGGCTCCCGCTGGCAGCCCCAGCTCAAGGAAAGCAGCCCCTGAGCCAAGACCTGTAGGAGGCGGGGGGCGCCCCCCCGCCTGGAAGCCTAGTGCACAGCATGCGGGAAGCGAGCCTCCTTGGGGGAAGAGGAGGCAGCCCAGGTGCGTGCGGCTACAATCACTTCTTGGGCGGAGCCCAGTGAGCCTCCAGTACGGCAGAGCTCCAGTTCTGTTCAGAGGCCCGATCTGGCCGAGTTCCTGGCCTGAGGCTGCCTCTGCCCTGGGCGAGCCTTGCCCAGACTTGCCTCGCTGCTAGGCTTCCTGACCAGGAAGGAGCAGGCTGCGCGAGACTGGGAGACGCTCCTGGCGCCTTCCAGGCCTCAGCTCCACTCCTGCCTTGCCTTTGCACCTAGGCCCCAGGCGTCCTTGGGGAAGGCTTAGGAGCCGGTGGCTTGCACACTGCCAAGGCCCTCCAGCAGTGAGAGCTCTGTCAGAGGGAAGGGAATGGCAAGTGCAGGGCTCCTCCAGCGGTCGCCTGGCCGCCCAGACTCAGCACGGCACGGAGAGCACCATGCTCCCAGGGCTCCTTGCTGTGGTCTGCAGCCCCCACACACCCGGAGGCTGACTCCGTGAGCGCCCAGAAGCTGCCTGACAGACGTCATTTCCCTAGTGCTCTCCTAACCCAGCAGAGACGTGTGCAGGTGGTTGGGGCCTGCCCCTGCCTGTCTGGGCGGCCGCCCACAGCCTCAGCTCAGGGGAAGCAGCCCCTGTGCCAAGACTTGCAGGAGGCGCGGGGGCGTCCCTGCCTGGAAGCCAAGTGCACAGTGCGCTTGCAAGCGAGCCTCCTTGGGAAGAGTCGAGGGAGCCAAGCCGCGTGCAGCTGCCCATCCCTGCTTGGGTGGAGCCGAGTGTGCCTCCAGTACGGCAGAGCCCCAGCTCTGCTCAGAGGCCGGATCTAGTCAAGTTCCTTGCGCGAGTCTGCTCTGCCCTGTGCGAGACTTGCCCAGGCTTGCCTCGCTTCTAGGCTTCCTGCCCCAGGAAGGAGCAGGCTGTGCGATGCTGGGAGAGGCCACTGGCGCCCTTCCTGGCCTCAGCTCCACTCCTGCCTTGCCTTTGCACCTAGGCCCCCAGGGGTCCTTGGGGAAGGCTTAGGAGCCGGTGGCTTGCACACTGCCAAGCCCTCCAGCAGAGAGGCCTCTCTTAGAGGGGAGGGGAGGGCAAGTGCAGGGCTCCTCCAGCGGTTGCTTGGCCGCCCAGACTCAGCCCTGCACGGAGAGCACAAGGTTCTCAGCTCCGCTGGCTGTGGTCTGCAGCCCCCACTCACCCGGAGGCTGACTCCGTGGGCGCCCAGAAGTTGCCTGACAGACGTCCTATCCCTAACGCTCTCCTCCCCAGCAGAGACGTGTGCAGGTGGTGGGGCCTGGCCCTGTGTGTCTGGGCTCCCACCGGCATCCCCAGCTCAAGGGAAGCAGCCCCTGAGCCAAGACCTGTAGGAGCACGGGGCGCCCCCCGCCTGGAAGCCTAGTGCAGAGCATGCGGGAAGCCAGCCTCCTGGGAGGAGGAGGGGGCAGCCCAGCTGTGTGCGGCTGCAATCACTTCTTGGGCGGAGCCCAGTGCGCCTCCAGTACGGCAGAACTTCAGCTCAGCTCAGAGGCCCGATCTGGCAGAGTTGCTGGCGTGAGGCTGCTCTGCCCTGGGCGAGCCTTGATCAGACTTGCCTCCGCTGCTAGGCTTCCTGACCAGGAAGGAGCTGACTGCAGGAGACTCGGAGACGCTCCTGACGCCTCCTGGCCTCAGCTCCACTCCTGCCTTGCCTTTGCACCTAGGCCCCAGGCGTCCTTGGGGAAGGTTTAGGAGCCGGTGGGTTGCACGCTGCCAAGCCCTCCAGCCGTGAGAGCTCTGTCATAGGGAAGGGAATGGCAAGTGCAGGGCTCCTCCAGCGGTTGCCTGGCCGTCCATACTCAGCACAGCACGGAGAGCACCCAGCCTCCCAGGGCCCCTGGCTGTGGCCTGCATCCCCACACACCCGGAGGCTGACTCCGTGGGCGGCCCAGAAGTTGCCTGACAGACGTCCTATCCCTAGCGCTCTCCTCCCCAGCAGAGACGTGTGCAGCGGGTGGGGCCTGCCCCTGCGTGTCTGGGCTCCCGCCGGCAGCCCCAGCTCAAGGGAAGCAGCCCCTGAGCCAAGACCTGTAGGAGGCGCGGGGCGCCCCCGCCTGGAAGCCTAGTGCACAGCATGCGGGAAGCCAGCCTCCTCGGGGGACGAGGAGGCAGCCCGGCTGCGTGCAGCTGCAATCACTTCTTGGGCGGAGACCAGTGTGCCTCCAGTACGGCAGAGCTCCAGCTCTGCTCAGAAGCCCGATCTGGCAGAGTTGCTGGCGTGAGGCTGCTCTGCCCTGGGCCAGCCTTGCCCAGACTTGCCTCGCTGCTAGGCTTCCTGACCAGGAAGGAGCTGGCTGTTCGAGACTCGGAGACGCTCCTGACGCCTCCTGGCCTCAGCTCCACTCCTGCCTTGCCTTTGCACCTAGGCCCCAGGCGTCCTTGGGGAAGGTTTAGGAGCCGGTGGGTTGCACACTGCCAAGGCCTCCAGCAGTGAGAACTCTGTCCGAGGCAAGGGAATGGCAACTGCAGGGCTCCTCTAGCGGTCGCTTGGCCGCCCAGACTCAGCGCCCCATGGAGAGCACAAGGCTCACAGCGCCCCTGGCTGTGGTCTGCAGCCCCACACACCCGGAGGCTGACTCCGTGAGCGCCCAGAAGCTGCCTGACACACGTCATTTCCCTAGTGCTCTCCTAAGCAGCAGAGACGTGTGCAGGTGGTTGGTGCCTGCCCCTGCCTGTCTGGGCTGCCACCCACAGCCTCAGCTCAGGGGAAGCAGCCCCTGTGCCAAGACTGCAGGAAGCGCGGGGCATCCCTGCCTGGAAGCCAAGTGCACAGTACGCTTGGAAGCGAGCCTCCTTGGGAAGAGTCGAGGGAGCCAAGCCGCTTGCAGCTGCAATCCCTGCTTGGGCAGAGCCGAGTGTGCCTCCAGTACGGCAGAGCCCCAGCTCTGCTCAGAGGCCGGATGTAGTCAAGTTCCTTGCGCGAGGCTGCTCTGCCCTGTGCGAGACTTGCCCAGGCTTGCCTCGCTTCTAGGCTTCCTGCCCAGGAAGGAGCAGGCTGTGCGATGCTGGGAGAGGCCACTGGCGCCTTCCTGGCCTCAGCTCCACTCCTGCCTTGCCTCTGCATCTAGGCCCCAGACGTCCTTGGGGAAGGCTTAGGAGCCGGTGGCTTGCACACTGCCAAGCCCTCCAGCAGTGAGGCCTCTATTAGACAGGAGGGGAGGGCAAGTTCAGGGCTCCTCCAACGGTTGCTTGGCCGCCCAGACTCAGCCCCGCACGGAGAGCACAAGGCTCACAGCTCCCCTGGCTGTGGTCTGCAGCCCCACTCACCCGGAGGGTGACTCCGTGGGCGCCCAGAAGTTGCCTGACAGACGTCCTATCCCTAGCGCTCTCCTCCCCAGCAGAGGCGTGTGCAGCTGGTGGGGCCTGCCCCTGCGTGTCTGGGCTCCCGCTGGCAGCCCCAGCTCAAGGGAAGCAGCCCCTGAGCCAAGACCTGTAGTAGGCACGGGCGCCCCAGCCTGGAAGCCTAGTGCACAGCATGCGGGAAGCCAGCCTCCTCGGGGGAAGAGGAGGCAGCCCAGCTGCGTGCGGCTGCAATCACTTCTTGGGCGGAGCCCAGTGCGCCTCCAGTACGGCAGAGCTCCAGCTCTGCTCAGAGGCCCGATCTGGCAGAGTTGCTGGCGTGAGGCTGCTCTGCCCTGGGCGAGCCTTGCCCAGACTTGCCTCGCTGCTAGGCTTCCTGACCAGGAAGGAGCAGGCTGCGCAAAAATGGGAGACGCTCCTGGCGCCTTCCTGGCCTCAGCTCCACTCCTGCCTTGCCTTTGCACCTAGAACCCAGGCGTCCTTGCGGAGGGCTTCGGGGCCGGTGGGTTGCACGCTGCCAAGCCCTCCAGCCGTGAGAGCTCTGTCATAGGGAAGGGAATGGCAACTGCAGGGCTCCTCCAGCGGGCGCTTGGCCGCCCAGACTCAGCACGGCACGGAGAGCACCAGGCTCCCAGGGCTCCTGGCTGTGGTCTGCAGCCCCACACACCCGGAGGCTGACTCCGTGAGCGCCCAGAAGCTGCCTGACAGACGTCATTTCCCTAGTGC
The DNA here is from genome assembly GCF_023091745.1 of Budorcas taxicolor. Taxonomy (NCBI): domain Eukaryota; kingdom Metazoa; phylum Chordata; class Mammalia; order Artiodactyla; family Bovidae; genus Budorcas; species Budorcas taxicolor. The sequence goes on from NW_026291664.1 coordinate 7,225, forward strand.
TCTCCTAACCAGCAGAGACGTGTGCAGGTGGTTGGGGCCTGCCCCTGCCTGTCTGGGCGGCCGCCCACAGCCTCAGCTCAGGGAAGCAGCCCCTGTGCCAAGACTTGCAGGAGGCGCGGGGCGTCCCTGCCTGGAAGCCAAGTGCACAGTGCGCTTGCAAGCGAGCCTCCTTGGGAAGAGTCGAGGGAGCCAAGCCGCGTGCAGCTGCCATCCCTGCTTGGGCGCAGCCGAGTGTGCCTGCAGTACGGCAGAGCCCAAGCTCTGCTCAGAGGCCGGATCTAGTCAAGGTCCTTGCGCGAGGCTGCTCTGCCCTGTGCCAGACTCGCCCAGGCTTGCCTCGCTTCTAGGCTTCCTGCCCAGGAAGGAGCAGGCTGTGCGATGCTGGGAGAGGCCACTGGCGCCTTCCTGGCCTCAGCTCCACTCCTGCCTTGCCTCTGCATCTAGGCCCCAGGCGTCCTTGGTGAAGGCTTAGGAGCCGGTGGCTTGCACACTGCCAAGCCCTCCAGCAGTGAGGCCTCTATTAGAGGGGAGGGGAGGGCAAGGGCAGGGCTCCTCCAGCGGTTGCTTGGCCGCCCAGACTCAGCGCTGCACGGAGAGCACAAGGCTCACAGCTCCCCTGGCTGTGGTCTGCAGCCCCACACACCCGGAGTCTGACTCCGTGGGCGCCCAGAAGTTGCCCGACAGACGTCATTTCCCTAGCGCTCTCCTCCCCAGCCGAGACGTGTGCGGGTGGTGGGGCCTGCCCCTACGTGTCTGGGCTCCCGCTGGCAGCCCCAGCTCAAGGAAAGCAGCCCCTGAGCCAAGACCTGTAGGAGGCGGGGGGCGCCCCCGCCTAGAAGCCTAGTGCACAGCATGCGGGAAGCGAGCCTCCTTGGGGGAAGAGGAGGCAGCCCAGGTGCGTGCGGCTGCAATCACTTCTTGGGCGGAGCCCAGTGCGCCTCCAGGACGGCAGAGCTCCAGCTCTGCTCAGAGACCCAATCTGGCAGAGTTGCTGGCCTGAGGCTGCTCTGCCCTGGGCGAGCCTTGCCCAGACTTGCCTCGCTGCTAGGCTTCCTGACCAGGAAGGAGCAGGCTGCGCAAAACTGGGAGACGCTCCTGGCGCCTTCCTGGCCTCAGCTCCACTCCTGCCTTGCCTTTGCACCTAGAACCCAGGCGTCCTTGCGGAGGGCTTAGTGGCCGGTGGGTTGCTCGCTACCAAGCCCTCCAGCCGTGAGAGCTCTTTCATTGGGAAAGGAATGGCAAGTGCAGGGCTCCTCCAGCGGTCGCTTGGCCGCCAAGACTCAGCACAGCACGGAGAGCACCAGGCTCCCAGGGCCCCTGGCTGTGGTCTGCAGCTGCACACACCCGGAGGCTGACTCCGTGGGCGCCCAGAAGTTGCCTGACAGACGTCCTATCCCTAGCGCTCTCCTCCCCAGCAGAGACATGTGCAGCGGGTGGGGCCTGCCCCTGCGTGTCTGGGCTCCCGCCGGCAGCCCCAGCTCAAGGGAAGCAGCCCCTGAGCCAAGAACTGTAGGAGGCGCGGGGCGCCCCCGCCTGGAAGCCTAGTGCACAGCATGCGGGAAGGCAGCCTCCTCAGGGGACGAGGAGGCAGCCCGGCTGCGTGCAGCTGCAATCACTTCTTGGGCGGAGACCAGTGTGCCTCCAGTACGGCAGAGCTCCAGCTCTGCTCAGAAGCCCGATCTGGCAGAGTTGCTGGCGTGAGGCTGCTCTGCCCTGGGCCAGCCTTGCCCAGACTTGCCTCGCTGCTAGGCTTCCTGACCAGGAAGGAGCTGGCTGCTCGAGACTCGGAGACGCTCCTGACGCCTCCTGGCCTCAGCTCCACTCCTGCCTTGCCTTTGCACCTAGGCCCCAGGCGTCCTTGGGGAAGGCTTAGGAGCCGGTGGGTTGCACACTGCCAAGGCCTCCAGCAGTGAGAACTCTGTCCGAGGCAAGGGAATGGCAACTGCAGGGCTCCTCCAGCGGTCGCTTGGCCGCCCAGACTCAGCGCCCCATGGAGAGCACAAGGCTCACAGCGCCCCTGGCTGTGGTCTGCAGCCCCACACACCCGGAGGCTGGCTCCGTGAGCGCCCAGAAGCTGCCTGACAGACGTCATTTCCCTAGTGCTCTCCTAACCAACAGAGACGTGTGCAGGTGGTCGGGGCCTGCCCCTGCCTGTCTGGGCGGCCGCCCACAGCCTTAGCTCAGGGAAGCAGCCCCTGTGCCAAGACTTGCAGGAGGCGCGGGGTGTCCCTGCCTGGAAGCCAAGTGCACAGTGCGCTTGCAAGCGAGCCTCCTTGGGAAGAGTCGAGGGAGCCAAGCCGCGTGCAGCTGCCATCCCTGCTTGGGCGCAGCCGTGTGTGCCTGCAGTACGGCAGAGCCCCAGCTCTGCTCAGAGGCCGGATCTAGTCAAGGTCCTTGCGCGAGGCTGCTCTGCCCTGTGCGAGACTCTCCCAGGCTTGCCTCGCTTCTAGGCTTCCTGCCCAGGAAGGAGCAGGCTGTGCGATGCTGGGAGAGGCCACTGGCGCCTTCCTGGCCTCAGCTCCACTCCTGCCTTGCCTCTGCATCTAGGCCCCAGGCGTCCTTGGGGAAGGCTTAGGAGCCGGTGGCTTGCACACTGCCAAGCCCTCCAGCAGTGAGGCCTCTATTAGAGGGGAGGGGAGGGCAAGGGCAGGGCTCCTCCAGCGGTTGCTTGGCCGCCCAGACTCAGCACTGCACGGAGAGCACAAGGCTCACAGCTCCCCTGGCTGTGGTCTGCAGCCCCACACACCTGGAGGCTGACTCCGTGGGCGCCCAGAAGTTGCCCAACAGACGTCATTTCCCTAGCGCTCTCCTCCGCAGCAGAGACGTGTGCAGCTGGTGGTGCCTGCCCCTGCGTGTCTGGGCTCCCGCTGGCAGCCGCAGCTCAAGGAAAGCAGCCCCTGAGCCAAGACCTGTAGGAGGCGCGGGGCGCCCCCGCCTGGAAGCCTAGTGCACAGCATGCGGGAAGCGAGCCTCCTTGGGGGAAGAGGAGGCAGCCCAGGTGCGTGCGGCTACAATCACTTCTTGGGCGGAGCCCAGTGAGCCTCCAGTACGGCAGAGCTCCAGTTCTGTTCAGAGGCCCGATCTGGCCGAGTTCCTGGCCTGAGGCTGCTCTGCCCTGGGCGAGCCTTGCCCAGACTTGCCTCGCTGCTAGGCTTCCTGACCAGGAAGGAGCAGGCTGCGCGAGACTGGGAGACGCTCCTGGCGCCTTCCAGGCCTCAGCTCCACTCCTGCCTTGCCTTTGCACCTAGGCCCCAGGCGTCCTTGGGGAAGGCTTAGGAGCCGGTGGCTTGCACACTGCCAAGGCCTCCAGCAGTGAGAGCTCTGTCAGAGGGAAGGGAATGGCAAGTGCAGGGCTCCTCCAGCGGTCGCTTGGCCGCCCAGACTCAGCACGGCACGGAGAGCACCAGGCTCCCATGGCGCCTGGCTGTGGTCTGCATCCCCACACACCCGGAGGCTGACTCCGTGAGCGTCCAGAAGGTGCCTGACACACGTCATTTCCCTAGTGCTCTCCTAAGCAGCAGAGACGTGTGCAGGTGGTTGGTGCCTGCCCCTGACTGTCTGGGCTGCCGCCCACAGCCTCAGCTCAGGGGAAGCAGCCCCTGTGCCAAGACTGCAGGAGGGGTGGGGCATCCCTTCCTGGAAGCCAAGTGCACAGTACGCTTGGAAGCGAGCCTCCTTGGGAAGAGTCGAGGGAGCCAAGCCGCTTGCAGCGGCAATCCCTGCCTGGGCAGAGCCGAGTGTGCCTCCAGTACGGCAGAGCCCCAGCTCTGCTCAGAGGCCGGATCTAGTCAAGGTCCTTGCGCGAGGCTGCTCTGCCCTGTGCGAGACTCGCCCAGGCTTGCCTCGCTTCTAGGCTTCTTGCCCAGGAAGGAGCAGGCTGTGCGATGCTGGGAGAGGCCACTGGCGCCTTCCTGGCCTCAGCTCCACTCCTGCCTTACCTCTGCATCTAGGCCCCAGGCGTCCTTGCGGAAGGCTTAGGAGCCGGTGGCTTGCACACTGCCAAGCCCTCCAGCAGTGAGGCCTCTATTAGAGGGGAGGGGAGGGCAAGGGCAGGGCTCCTCCAGCGGTTGCTTGGCCGCCCAGACTCAGCGCCGCTCGGAGAGCACAAGGCTCACAGGTCCCCTGGCTGTGGTCTGCAGCCCCACACACCCGGAGGCTGACTCCGTGGGCGCCCAAAAGTTGCCCGACAGACGTCATTTCCCTAGCGCTCTCCTCCCCAGCCGAGACGTGTGCGGGTGGTGGGGCCTGCCCCTGCGTGTCTGGGCTCCCGCTGGCAGCCCCAGCTCAAGGGAAGCAGCCCCTGAGCCAAGACCTGTAGGAGGCGCGGGCACCCCCGCCTGGAAGCCTAGTGCACAGCATGCGGGAAGCGAGCCTCCTTGGGGGAAGAGGAGGCAGCCCAGCTGCGTGCGGCTGCAATCACTTCTTGGGCGGAGCCCAGTGAGCCTCCAGTACGGCAGAGCTCCAGCTCTGCTCAGAGGCCCGATCTGGCAGAGTTGCTGGCGTGAGGCTGCTCTGCCCTGGGCGAGCCTTGCCCAGACTTGCCTCGCTGCTAGGCTTCCTGACCAGGAAGGAGCAGGCTGCGCGAGACTGGGAGACGCCTCTGGCGCCTTCCTGGCCTCAGTTCCACTCCTGCCTTGCCTTTGCACCTAGTCCCCAGGCGTCCTTGCGGAGGGCTTCGGGGCCGGTGGGTTGCACGCTGCCAAGCCCTCCAGCCGTGAGAGCTCTGTCATAGGGAAGGGAATGGCAACTGCAGGGCTCCTCCAGCGGTCGCTTGGCCGCCCAGACTCAGCACGGCACGGAGAGCACCAGGTTCCCAGGGCTCCTGGCTGTGGTCTGCAGCCCCACACACCCGGAGGCTGACTCCGTGTGCGCCCAGAAGCTGCCTGACAGACGTCATTTCCCTAGTGCTCTCCTAACCAGCAGAGACGTGTGCAGGTGGTTGGGGCCTGCCCCTGCCTGTCTGGGCGGCCGCCCACAGCCTCAGCTCAGGGGAAGCAGCCCCTGTGCCAAGACTTGCAGGAGGCGCGGGGCGTCCCTGCCTGGAAGCCAAGTGCACAGTGCGCTTGCAAGCGAGCCTCCTTGGGAAGAGTCGAGGGAGCCAAGCCGCGTGCAGCTGCCATCCCTGCTTGGGCGGAGCCGAGTGTGGCTCCAGTACGGCAGAGCCCCAGCTCTGCTCAGAGGCCGGATCTAGTCAAGTTCTTGCGCGAGGCTGCTCTGCCCTGTGCGAGACTTGCCCAGGCTTGCCTCGCTTCTAGGCTTCCTGCCCAGGAAGGAGCAGGCTGTGCGATGCTGGGAGAGGCCACTGGCGCCTTCCTGGCCTCAGCTCCACTCCTGCCTTGCCTCTGCATCTAGGCCCCAGACGTCCTTGGGGAAGGCTTAGGAGCCGGTGGCTTGCACACTGCCAAGCCCTCCAGCAGTGAGGCCTCTATTAGACAGGAGGGGAGGGCAAGTTCAGGGCTCCTCCAGCGGTTGCTTGGCCGCCCAGACTCAGCCCCGCACGGAGAGCACAAGGCTCACAGCTCCCCTGGCTGTGGTCTGCAGCCCCACTCACCCGGAGGGTGACTCCGTGGGCGCCCAGAAGTTGCCTGACAGACGTCCTATCCCTAGCGCTCTCCTCCCCAGCAGAGGCGTGTGCAGCTGGTGGGGCCTGCCCCTGCGTGTCTGGGCTCCCGCCAGCAGCCCCAGCTCAAGGGAAGCAGCCCCTGAGCCAAGACCTGTAGTAGGCACGGGCGCCCCAGCCTGGAAGCCTAGTGCACAGCATGCGGGAAGCCAGCCTCCTCGGGGGAAGAGGAGGCAGCCCAGCTGCGTGCGGCTGCAATCACTTCTTGGGCGGAGCCCAGTGCGCCTCCAGTACGGCAGAGCTCCAGCTCTGCTCAGAGGCCCGATCTGGCAGAGTTGCTGGCGTGAGGCTGCTCTGCCCTGGGCGAGCCTTGCCCAGACTTGCCTCGCTGCTAGGCTTCCTGCCCAGGAAGGAGCAGGCTGCGCGAGACTGGGAGACGCTCCTGGCGCCTTCCGGGCCTCAGCTCCACTCCTGCCTTGCCTTTGCACCTAGGCCCCAGGCGTCCTTGGGGAAGGCTTAGGAGACGGTGGCTTGCACGCTGCCAAGCCCTCCAGCCGTGAGAGCTCTGTCATAGGGAAGGGAATGGCAACTGCAGGGCTCCTCCAGCGGGCGCTTGGCCGCCCAGACTCAGCAAGGCACGGAGAGCACCAGGCTCCCAGGGCTCCTGGCTGTGGTCTGCAGCCCCACACACCCGGAGGCTGACTCCGTGAGCGCCCAGAAGCTGCCTGACAGACGTCATTTCCCTAGTGCTCTCCTAACCAGCAGAGACGTGTGCAGGTGGTTGGGGCCTGCTCCTGCCTGTCTGGGCGGCCGCCCACAGCCTCAGCTCAGGGGAAGCAGCCCCTGTGCCAAGACTTGCAGGAGGCGCGGGGCGTCCCTGCCTGGAAGCCAAGTGCACAGTGCGCTTGCAAGCGAGCCTCCTTGGGAAGAGTCGAGGGAGCCCAGCCGCTTGCAGCTGCCATCCCTGCTTGGGCGGAGCCGAGTGTGGCTCCAGTACGGCAGAGCCCCAGCTCTGCTCAGAGGCCGGATCTAGTCAAGTTCCTTGCGCGAGGCTGCTCTGCCCTGTGCGAGACTTGCCCAGGCTTGCCTCGCTTCTAGGCTTCCTGCCCAGGAAGGAGCAGGCTGTGCGATGCTGGGAGAGGCCACTGGCGCCTTCCTGGCCTCAGCTCCACTCCTGCCTTGCCTTTGCACCTAGGCCCCAGGCTTCCTTGGGGAAGGCTTAGGAGCCGGTGGCTTGCACACTGCCAAGCCCTCCAGCAGAGAGGCCTCTCTTAGAGGGGAGGGGAGGGCAAGTGCAGGGCTCCTCCAGCGGTTGCTTGGCCGCCCAGATTCAGCTCCGCACGGAGAGCACAAGGCTCACAGGTCCCCTGGCTGTGGTCTGCAGCCCCACTCACCCGGAGGCTGACTCCGTGGGCGCCCAGAAGTTGCCTGACAGACGTCCTATCCCTAGCGCTCTCCTACCCAGCAGAGACGTGTGCAGGTGGTGGGGCCTGGCCCTGTGTGTCTGGGCTCCCACCGGCATCCCCAGCTCAAGGGAAGCAGCCCCTGAGCCAAGACCTGTAGGAGCACGGGGCGCCCCCGCCTGGAAGCCTAGTGCAGAGCATGCGGGAAGCCAGCCTCCTGGGAGGAGGAGGGGGCAGCCCAGCTGTGTGCGGCTGCAATCACTTCTTGGGCGGAGCCCAGTGCGCCTCCAGCACGGCAGAACTCCAGCTCAGCTCAGAGGCCCGATCTGGCAGAGTTGCTGGCGTGAGGCTGCTCTGCCCTGGGCGAGCCTTGATCAGACTTGCCTCGCTGCTAGGCTTCCTGACCAGGAAGGAGCTGACTGCAGGAGACTCGGAGACGCTCCTGACGCCTCCTGGCCTCAGCTCCACTCCTGCCTTGCCTTTGCACCTAGGCCCCAGGCGTCCTTGGGGAAGGTTTAGGAGCCGGTGGGTTGCACGCTGCCAAGCCCTCCAGCCGTGAGAGCTCTGTCATAGGGAAGGGAATGGCAAGTGCAGGGCTCCTCCAGCGGTCGCCTGGCCGCCCATACTCAGCACAGCACGGAGAGCACCAGGCTCCCAGGGCCCCTGGCTGTGGCCTGCAGCCCCACACACCCGGAGGCTGACTCCGTGGGCGCCCAGAAGTTGCCTGACAGACGTCCTATCCCTAGCGCTCTCCTCCCCAGCAGAGACGTGTGCAGCGGGTGGGGCCTGCCCCTGCCTGTCTGGGCTCCCGCCGGCAGCCCCAGCTCAAGGGAAGCAGCCCCTGAGCCAAGACCTGTAGGAGGCGCGGGGCGCCCCCGCCTGGAAGCCTAGTGCACAGCATGCGGGAAGGCAGCCTCCTCGGGGGACGAGGAGGCAGCCCGGCTGCGTGCAGCTGCAATCACTTCTTGGGCGGAGACCAGTGTGCCTCCAGTACGGCAGAGCTCCAGCTCTGCTCAGAAGCCCGATCTGGCAGAGTTGCTGGCGTGAGGCTGCTCTGCCCTGGGCCAGCCTTGCCCAGACTTGCCTCGCTGCTAGGCTTCCTAACCAGGAAGGAGCTGGCTGCTCGAGACTCGGAGACGCTCCTGACGCCTCCTGGCCTCAGCTCCACTCCTGCCTTGCCTTTGCACCTAGGCCCCAGGCGTCCTTGGGGAAGGTTTAGGAGCCGGTGGGTTGCACACTGCCAAGGCCTCCAGCAGTGAGAACTCTGTCCGAGGCAAGGGAATGGCAACTGCAGGGCTCCTCTAGCGGTCGCTTGGCCGCCCAGACTCAGCGCCCCATGGAGAGCACAAGGCTCACAGCGCCCCTGGCTGTGGTCTGCAGCCCCACACACCCGGAGGCTGACTCCGTGAGCGCCCAGAAGCTGCCTGACACACGTCATTTCCCTAGTGCTCTCCTAAGCAGCAGAGACGTGTGCAGGTGGTTGGTGCCTGCCCCTGCCTGTCTGGGCTGCCACCCACAGCCTCAGCTCAGGGGAAGCAGCCCCTGTGCCAAGACTGCAGGAAGCGCGGGGCATCCCTGCCTGGAAGCCAAGTGCACAGTACGCTTGGAAGCGAGCCTCCTTGGGAAGAGTCGAGGGAGCCAAGCCGCTTGCAGCTGCAATCCCTGCTTGGGCAGAGCCGAGTGTGCCTCCAGTACGGCAGAGCCCCAGCTCTGCTCAGAGGCCGGATGTAGTCAAGTTCCTTGCGCGAGGCTGCTCTGCCCTGTGCGAGACTTGCCCAGGCTTGCCTCGCTTCTAGGCTTCCTGCCCAGGAAGGAGCAGGCTGTGCGATGCTGGGAGAGGCCACTGGCGCCTTCCTGGCCTCAGCTCCACTCCTGCCTTGCCTCTGCATCTAGGCCCCAGACGTCCTTGGGGAAGGCTTAGGAGCCGGTGGCTTGCACACTGCCAAGCCCTCCAGCAGTGAGGCCTCTATTAGACAGGAGGGGAGGGCAAGTTCAGGGCTCCTCCAACGGTTGCTTGGCCGCCCAGACTCAGCCCCGCACGGAGAGCACAAGGCTCACAGCTCCCCTGGCTGTGGTCTGCAGCCCCACTCACCCGGAGGGTGACTCCGTGGGCGCCCAGAAGTTGCCTGACAGACGTCCTATCCCTAGCGCTCTCCTCCCCAGCAGAGGCGTGTGCAGCTGGTGGGGCCTGCCCCTGCGTGTCTGGGCTCCCGCTGGCAGCCCCAGCTCAAGGGAAGCAGCCCCTGAGCCAAGACCTGTAGTAGGCACGGGCGCCCCAGCCTGGAAGCCTAGTGCACAGCATGCGGGAAGCCAGCCTCCTCGGGGGAAGAGGAGGCAGCCCAGCTGCGTGCGGCTGCAATCACTTCTTGGGCGGAGCCCAGTGCGCCTCCAGGACGGCAGAGCTCCAGCTCTGCTCAGAGGCCCGATCTGGCAGAGTTGCTGGCGTGAGGCTGCTCTGCCCTGGGCGAGCCTTGCCCAGACTTGCCTCGCTGCTAGGCTTCCTGCCCAGGAAGGAGCAGGCTGTGCGAGACTGGGAGACGCTCCTGGCGCCTTCCGGGCCTCAGCTCCACTCCTGCCTTGCCTTTGCACCTAGGCCCCAGGCGTCCTTGGGGAAGTCTTAGGAGCCGGTGGCTTGCACACTGCCAAGGCCTCCAGCAGTGAGAGCTCTGTCAGAGGGAAGGGAATGGCAAGTGCAGGGCTCCTCCAGCGGTCGCTTGGCCGCCCAGACACAGCACAGCACGGAGAGTACCAGGCTCCCATGGCGCCTGGCTGTGGTCTGCAGCCCCACACACCCGGAGGCTGACTCCGTGAGCGTCCAGAAGGTGCCTGACACACGTCATTTCCCTAGTGCTCTCCTAAGCAGCAGAGACGTGTGCAGGTGGTTGGTGCCTGCCCCTGCCTGTCTGGGCTGCCACCCACAGCCTCAGCTCAGGGGAAGCAGCCCCTGTGCCAAGACTGCAGGAGGGGCGGGGCATCCCTTCCTGGAAGCCAAGTGCACAGTACGCTTGGAAGCGAGCCTCCTTGGGAAGAGTCGAGGGAGCCAAGCCGCTTGCAGCTGCAATCCCTGCCTGGGCAGAGCCGAGTGTGCCTCCAGTACGGCAGAGCCCCAGCTCTGCTCAGAGGCCGGATCTAGTCAAGGTCCTTGCGCGAGGCTGCTCTGCCCTGTGCGAGACTCGCCCAGGCTTGCCTTGCTTCTAGGCTTCTTGCCAAGGAACGAGCAGGCTGTGCGATGCTGGGAGAGGCCACTGGCGCCTTCCTGGCCTCAGCTCCACTCCTGCCTTACCTCTGCATCTAGGCCCCAGACGTCCTTGCGGAAGGCTTAGGAGCCGGTGGCTTGCACACTGCCAAGCCCTCCAGCAGTGAGGCCTCTATTCAACGGGAGGGGAGGGCAAGGGCAGGGCTCCTCCAGCAGTTGCTTTGCCGCCCAGACTCAGCGCCGCTCGGAGAGCACAAGGCTCACAGGTCACCTGGCTGTGGTCTGCAGCCCCACACACCCGGAAGCTGACTCCGTGGCCGCCCAGAAGTTGCCCGACAGACGTCATTTCCCTAGCGCTCTCCTCCCCAGCCGAGACGTGTGCGGGTGGTGGGGCCTGCCCCTGCGTGTCTGGGCTCCCGCTGGCAGTCCCAGCTCAAGGGAAGCAGCCCCTGAGCCAAGACCTGTAGGAGGCTCGGGCGCCCCCGCCTGGAAGCCTAGTGCACAGCATGCGGGAAGCGAGCCTCCTTGGGGGAAGAGGAGGCAGCCCAGCTGCGTGCGGCTGCAATCACTTCTTGGGCGGAGCCCAGTGCGCCTCCAGTACGGCAGAGCTCCAGCTCTGCTCAGAGGCCCGATCTGGCAGAGTTGCTGGCGTGAGGCTGCTCTGCCCTGGGCGAGCCTTGCCCAGACTTGCCTCGCTGCTAGGCTTTCTGACCAGGACGGAGCAGGCTGCGCGAGACTGGGAGACGCCTCTGGCGCCTTCCTGGCCTCAGTTCCACTCCTGCCTTGCCTTTGCACCTAGTCCCCAGGCGTCCTTGCGGAGGGCTTCGGGGCCGGTGGGTTGCACGCTGCCAAGCCCTCCAGCCGTGAGAGCTCTGTCATAGGGAAGGGAATGGCAACTGCAGGGCTCCTCCAGCGGTCGCTTGGCCGCCCAGACTCAGCACGGCACGGAGAGCACCAGGTTCCCAGGGCTCCTGGCTGTGGTCTGCAGCCCCACACACCCGGAGGCTGACTCCGTGTGCGCCCAGAAGCTGCCTGACAGACGTCATTTCCCTAGTGCTCTCCTAACCAGCAGAGACGTGTGCAGGTGGTTGGGGCCTGCCCCTGCCTGTCTGGGCGGCCGCCCACAGCCTCAGCTCAGGGGAAGCAGCCCCTGTGCCAAGACTTGCAGGAGGCGCGGGGCGTCCCTGCCTGGAAGCCAAGTGCACAGTGCGCTTGCAAGCGAGCCTCCTTGGGATGAGTCGAGGGAGCCAAGCCGCGTGCAGCTGCCATCCCTGCTTGGGCGGAGCCGAGTGTGGCTCCAGTACGGCAGAGCCCCAGCTCTGCTCAGAGGCCGGATCTAGTCAAGGTCCTTGCGCGAGGCTGCTCTGCCCTGTGCGAGACTTGCCCAGGCTTGCCTCGCTTCTAGGCTTCCTGCCCAGGAAGGAGCAGGCTGTGCGATGCTGGGAGAGGCCACTGGCACCTTCCTGGCCTCAGCTCCACTCCTGCCTTGCCTCTGCATCTAGGCCCCAGATGTCCTTGGGGAAGGCTTAGGAGCCGGTGGCTTGCACACTGCCAAGCCCTCCAGCAGTGAGGCCTCTATTAGACAGGAGGGGAGGGCAAGTTCAGGGCTCCTCCAGCGGTTGCTTGGCCGCCCAGACTCAGCCCCGCACGGAGAGCACAAGGCTCACAGCTCCCCTGGCTGTGGTCTGCAGCCCCACTCACCCGGAGGGTGACTCCGTGGGCGCCCAGAAGTTGCCTGACAGACGTCCTATCCCTAGCGCTCTCCTCCCCAGCAGAGGCGTGTGCAGCTGGTGGGGCCTGCCCCTGCGTGTCTGGGCTCCCGCCAGCAGCCCCAGCTCAAGGGAAGCAGCCCCTGAGCCAAGACCTTAGTAGGCACGGGCGCCCCAGCCTGGAAGCCTAGTGCACAGCATGCGGGAAGCCAGCCTCCTCGGGGGAAGAGGAGGCAGCCCAGCTGCGTGCGGCTGCAATCACTTCTTGGGCGGAGCCCAGTGCGCCTCCAGTACGGCAGAGCTCCAGCTCTGCTCAGAGGCCCGATCTGGCAGAGTTGCTGGCGTGAGGCTGCTCTGCCCTGGGCGAGCCTTGCCCAGACTTGCCTCGCTGCTAGGCTTCCTGCCCAGGAAGGAGCAGGCTGCGCGAGACTGCGAGACGCTCCTGGCACCTTCCGGGCCTCAGCTCCACTCCTGCCTTGCCTTTGCACCTAGGCCCCAGGGTCCTTGTGAAAGGTTTAGGAGCCGGTGGGTTGCACACTGCCAAGGCCTCCAGCAGTGAGAACTCTGTCCGAGGCAAGGGAATGGCAACTGCAGGGCTCCTCTAGCGGTCGCTTGGCCGCCCAGACTCAGCGCCCCATGGAGAGCACAAGGCTCACAGCGCCCCTGGCTGTGGTCTGCAGCCCCACACACCCGGAGGCTGACTCCGTGGACGCCCAGAAGTTGCCTGACAGACGTCCTTTCCCTAGCGCTCTCCTCCGCAGCAGAGACGTGTGCAGCTGGTGGTGCCTGCCCCTGCTTGTCTGGGCTCCCGCCGGCAGCCCCAGCTCAAGGGAAGCAGCCCCTGAGCCAAGATCTGTAGGAGGCGCGGGGCGCCCCCGCCTGGAAGCCTAGTGCACAGCATGCGGGAAGCCAGCCTCCTCGGGGGAGGAGGAGGCAGCCCGGCTGCGTTCGGCTGCAATCACTTCTTGGGCGGAGCCCAGTGCGCCTCCAGGACGGCAGAGCTCCAGCTCTGCTCAGAGGCCCGATCTGGCAGAGTTGCTGGCGTGAGGCTGCTCTGCCCTGGGCGAGCCTTGCCCAGACTTGCCTCGCTGCTAGGCTTCCTGCCCAGGAAGGAGCAGGCTGTGCGAGACTGGGAGACGCTCCTGGCGCCTTCCGGGCCTCAGCTCCACTCCTGCCTTGCCTTTGCACCTATGCCCCAGGCGTCCTTGGGGAAGTCTTAGGAGCCGGTGGCTTGCACACTGCCAAGGCCTCCAGCAGTGAGAGCTCTGTCAGAGGGAAGGGAATGGCAAGTGCAGGGCTCCTCCAGCGGTCGCTTGGCCGCCCAGACACAGCACAGCACGGAGAGTACCAGGCTCCCATGGCGCCTGGCTGTGGTCTGCAGCCCCACACACCCGGAGGCTGACTCCGTGAGCGTCCAGAAGGTGCCTGACACACGTCATTTCCCTAGTGCTCTCGTAAGCAGCAGAGACGTGTGCAGGTGGTTGGTGCCTGCCCCTGCCTGTCTGGGCTGCCGCCCACAGCCTCAGCTCAGGGGAAGCAGCCCCTGTGCCAAGACTGCAGGAGGGGCGGGGCATCCCTTCCTGGAAGCCAAGTGCACAGTACGCTTGGAAGCGAGCCTCCTTGGGAAGAGTCGAGGGAGCCAAGCCGCTTGCAGCTGCAATCCCTGCTTGGGCAGAGCCGAGTGTGCCTCCAGTACGGCAGAGCCCCAGCTCTGCTCAGAGGCCGGATCTAGTCAAGGTCCTTGCGCGAGGCTGCTCTGCCCTGTGCGAGACTCGCGCAGGCTTGCCTCGCTTCTAGGCTTCTTGCCCAGGAAGGAGCAGGCTGTGCGATGCTGGGAGAGGCCACTGGCGCCTTCCTGGCCTCAGCTCCACTCCTGCCTTACCTCTGCATCTAGGCCCCAGGCGTCCTTGGGGAAGGCTTAGGAGCCGGTGGCTTGCACACTGCCAAGCCCTCCAGCAGTGAGGCCTCTATTAGACGGGAGGGGAGGGCAAGGGCAGGGCTCCTCCAGCGGTTGCTTGGCCGCCCAGACTCAGCGCCGCTCGGAGAGCACAAGGCTCACAGGTCCCCTGGCTGTGGTCTGCAGCCCCACACACCCGGAGGCTGACTCCGTGGGCGCCCAGAAGTTGCCTGACAGACGTCCTATCCTTAGCGCTCTCCTCCCCAGCAGAGACGTGTGCAGGTGGTGGGGCCTGGCCCTGTGTGTCTGGGCTCCCACCGGCATCCCCAGCTCAAGGGAAGCAGCCCCTGAGCCAAGACCTGTAGGAGCACGGGGCGCCCCCGCCTGGAAGCCTAGTGCAGAGCATGCGGGAAGCCAGCCTCCTGGGAGGAGGAGGGGGCAGCCCAGCTGTGTGCGGCTGCAATCACTTCTTGGGCGGAGCCCAGTGCGCCTCCAGTACGGCAGAACTCCAGCTCAGCTCAGAGGCCCGATCTGGCAGAGTTGCTGGCGTGAGGCTGCTCTGCCCTGGGCGAGCCTTGATCAGACTTGCCTCGCTGCTAGGCTTCCTGACCAGGAAGGAGCAGGCTGCGCGAGACTGGGAGACGCCTCTGGCGCCTTCCTGGCCTCAGTTCCACTCCTGCCTTGCCTTTGCACCTAGTCCCCAGGCGTCCTTGCGGAGGGCTTCGGGGCCGGTGGGTTGCACGCTGCCAAGCCCTCCAGCCGTGAGAGCTCTGTCATAGGGAAGGGAATGGCAACTGCAGGGCTCCTCCAGCGGTCGCTTGGCCGCCCAGACTCAGCACGGCACGGAGAGCACCAGGTTCCCAGGGCTCCTGGCTGTGGTATGCAGCCCCACACACCCTGAGGCTGACTCCGTGTGCGCCCAGAAGCTGCCTGACAGACGTCATTTCCCTAGTGCTCTCCTAACCAGCAGAGACGTGTGCAGGTGGTTGGGGCCTGCCCCTGCCTGTCTGGGCGGCCGCCCACAGCCTCAGCTCAGGGGAAGCAGCCCCTGTGCCAAGACTTGCAGGAGGCGCGGGGCGTCCCTGCCTGGAAGCCAAGTGCACAGTGCGCTTGCAAGCGAGCCTCCTTGGGAAGAGTCGAGGGAGCCAAGCCGCGTGCAGCTGCCATCCCTGCTTGGGCGGAGCCGAGTGTGGCTCCAGTACGGCAGAGCCCCAGCTCTGCTCAGAGGCCGGATCTAGTCAAGTTCCTTGCGCGAGGCTGCTCTGCCCTGTGCGAGACTTGCCCAGGCTTGCCTCGCTTCTAGGCTTCCTGCCCAGGAAGGAGCAGGCTGTGCGATGCTGGGAGAGGCCACTGGCGCCTTCCTGGCCTCAGCTCCACTCCTGCCTTGCCTCTGCATCTAGGCCCCAGACGTCCTTGGGGAAGGCTTAGGAGCCGGTGGCTTGCACACTGCCAAGCCCTCCAGCAGTGAGGCCTCTATTAGACAGGAGGGGAGGGCAAGTTCAGGGCTCCTCCAGCGGTTGCTTGGCCGCCCAGACTCAGCCCCGCACGGAGAGCACAAGGCTCACAGCTCCCCTGGCTGTGGTCTGCAGCCCCACTCACCCGGATGGTGACTCCGTGGGCGCCCAGAAGTTGCCTGACAGACGTCCTATCCCTAGCGCTCTCCTCCCCAGCAGAGGCGTGTGCAGCTGGTGGGGCCTGCCCCTGCGTGTCTGGGCTCCCGCCAGCAGCCCCAGCTCAAGGGAAGCAGCCCCTGAGCCAAGACCTGTAGTAGGCACGGGCGCCCCAGCCTGGAAGCCTAGTGCACAGCATGCGGGAAGCCAGCCTCCTCGGGGGAAGAGGAGGCAGCCCAGCTGCGTGCGGCTGCAATCACTTCTTGGGCGGAGCCCAGTGCGCCTCCAGTACGGCAGAGCTCCAGCTCTGCTCAGAGGCCCGATCTGGCAGAGTTGCTGGCATGAGGCTGCTCTGCCCTGGGCGAGCCTTGCCCAGACTTGCCTCGCTGCTAGGCTTCCTGACCAGGAAGGAGCAGGCTGCGCAAAAATGGGAGACGCTCCTGGCGCCTTCCTGGCCTCAGCTCCACTCCTGCCTTGCCTTTGCACCTAGAACCCAGGCGTCCTTGCGGAGGGCTTCGGGGCCGGTGGGTTGCACGCTGTCAAGCCCTCCAGCCGTGAGAGCTCTGTCATAGGGAAGGGAATGGCAACTGCAGGGCTCCTCCAGCGGGCGCTTGGCCGCCCAGACTCAGCAAGGCACGGAGAGCACCAGGCTCCCAGGGCTCCTGGCTGTGGTCTGCAGCCCCACACACCCGGAGGCTGACTCCGTGTGCGCCCAGAAGCTGCCTGACAGACGTCATTTCCCTAGTGCTCTCCTAAGCAGCAGAGACGTGTGCAGGTGGTTGGGGCCTGCTCCTGCCTGTCTGGGCGGCCGCCCACAGCCTCAGCTCAGGGGAAGCAGCCCCTGTGCCAAGACTTGCAGGAGGCGCGGGCGTCCCTGCCTGGAAGCCAAGTGCACAGTGCGCTTGCAAGCGAGCCTCCTTGGGAAGAGTCGAGGGAGCCCAGCCGCTTGCAGCTGCCATCCCTGCTAGGGTGGAGCTGAGTGTGCCTCCAGTACGGCAGAGCCCCAGCTCTGCTCAGAGGCCGGATCTAGTCAAGTTCCTTGCGCGAGGCTGCTCTGCCCTGTGCGAGACTTGCCCAGGCTTGCCTCGCTTCTAGGCTTCCTGCCCAGGAAGGAGCAGGCTGTGCGATGCTGGGAGAGGCCACTGGTGCCTTCCTGGCCTCAGCTCCACTCCTGCCTTGCCTCTGCATCTAGGCCCCAGACGTCCTTGGGCAAGGCTTAGGAGCCGGTGGCTTGCACACTGCCAAGCCCTCCAGCAGTGAAGCCTCTATTAGACAGGAGGGGAGGGCAAGTTCAGGGCTCCTCCAGCGGTTGCTTGGCCGCCCAGACTCAGCCCCGCACGGAGAGCACAAGGCTCACAGCTCCCCTGGCTGTGGTCTGCAGCCCCACTCACCCGGAGGGTGACTCCGTGGGCGCCCAGAAGTTGCCTGACAGACGTCCTATCCCTAGCGCTCTCCTCCCCAGCAGAGGCGTGTGCAGCCGGTGGGGCCTGCCCCTGCGTGTCTGGGCTCCCGCCAGCAGCCCCAGCTCAAGGGAAGCAGCCCCTGAGCCAAGACCTGTAGTAGGCACGGGCGCCCCAGCCTGGAAGCCTAGTGCACAGCATGCGGGAAGCCAGCCTCCTCGGGGGAAGAGGAGGCAGCCCAGCTGCGTGCGGCTGCAATCACTTCTTGGGCGGAGCCCAGTGCGCCTCCAGTACGGCAGAGCTCCAGCTCTGCTCAGAGGCCCAATCTGGCAGAGTTGCTGGCGTGAGGCTGCTCTGCCCTGGGCCAGCCTTGCCCAGACTTGCCTCGCTGCTAGGCTTCCTGACCAGGAAGGAGCAGGCTGCGCAAAACTGGGAGACGCTCCTGGCGCCTTCCTGGCCTCAGCTCCACTCCTGCCTTGCCTTTGCACCTAGAACCCAGGCGTCCTTGCGGAGGGCTTCGGGGCCGGTGGGTTGCACGCTGCCAAGCCCTCCAGCCGTGAGAGCTCTGTCATAGGGAAGGGAATGGCAACTGCAGGGCTCCTCCAGCGGTCGCTTGGCCACCCAGACTCAGCACGGCACGGAGAGCACCAGGCTCCCAGGGCTCCTGGCTGTGGTCTGCAGCCCCACACACCCGGAGGCTGACTCCGTGAGCGCCCAGAAGCTGCCTGACAGACGTCATTTCCCTAGTGCTCTCCTAACCAGCAGAGACGTGTGCAGGTGGTTGGGGCCTGCTCCTGCCTGTCTGGGCGGCCGCCCACAGCCTCAGCTCAGGGGAAGCAGCGCCTGTGCCAAGACTTGCAGGAGGCGCGGGGCGTCCCTGCCTGGAAGCCAAGTGCACAGTGCGCTTGCAAGCGAGCCTCCTTGGGAAGAGTCGAGGGAGCCCAGCCGCTTGCAGCTGCCATCCCTGCTTGGGCGGAGCCGAGTGTGCCTCCAGTACGGCAGAGCCCCAGCTCTGCTCAGAGGCCGGATCTAGTCAAGTTCCTTGCGCGAGGCTGCTCTGCCCTGTGCGAGACTTGCCCAGGCTTGCCTCGCTTCTAGGCTTCCTGCCCAGGAAGGAGCAGGCTGTGCGATGCTGGGAGAGGCCACTGGCGCCTTCCTGGCCTCAGCTCCACTCCTGCCTTGCCTTTGCACCTAGGCCCCAGGCGTCCTTGGGGAAGGCTTAGGAGCCGGTGGCTTGCACACTGCCAAGCCCTCCAGCAGAGAGGCCTCTCTTAGAGGGGAGGGGAGGGCAAGTGCAGGGCTCCTCCAGCGGTTGCTTGGCCGCCCAGATTCAGCTCCGCACGGAGAGCACAAGGCTCACAGGTCCCCTGGCTGTGGTCTGCAGCCCCACACACCCGGAGGCTGACTCCGTGGGCGCCCAGAAGTTGCCTGACAGACGTCCTATCCCTAGCGCTCTCCTCCCCAGCAGAGACGTGTGCAGGTGGTGGGGCCTGGCCCTGTGTGTCTGGGCTCCCACCGGCATCCCCAGCTCAAGGGAAGCAGCCCCTGAGCCAAGACCTGTAGGAGCACGGGGCGCCCCCGCCTGGAAGCCTAGTGCAGAGCATGCGGGAAGCCAGCCTCCTGGGAGGAGGAGGGGGCAGCCCAGCTGTGTGCGGCTGCAATCACTTCTTGGGCGGAGCCCAGTGCGCCTCCAGCACGGCAGAACTCCAGCTCAGCTCAGAGGCCCGATCTGGCAGAGTTGCTGGCGTGAGGCTGCTCTGCCCTGGGCGAGACTTGATCAGACTTGCCTCGCTGCTAGGCTTCCTGACCAGGAAGGAGCTGACTGCAGGAGACTCGGAGACGCTCCTGACGCCTCCTGGCCTCAGCTCCACTCCTGCCTTGCCTTTGCACCTAGGCCCCAGGCGTCCTTGGGGAAGGTTCAGGAGCCGGTGGGTTGCACGCTGCCAAGCCCTCCAGCCGTGAGAGCTCTGTCATAGGGAAGGGAATGGCAAGTGCAGGGCTCCTCCAGCGGTCGCCTGGCCGCCCATACTCAGCACAGCACGGAGAGCACCAGGCTCCCAGGGCCCCTGGCTGTGGCCTGCAGCCCCACACACCCGGAGGCTGACTCCGTGGGCGCCCAGAAGTTGCCTGACAGACGTCCTATCCCTAGCGCTCTCCTCCCCAGCAGAGACGTGTGCAGCGGGTGGGGCCTGCCCCTGCGTGTCTGGGCTCCCGCCGGCAGCC
The DNA here is from genome assembly GCF_023091745.1 of Budorcas taxicolor. Lineage (NCBI taxonomy): Eukaryota > Metazoa > Chordata > Mammalia > Artiodactyla > Bovidae > Budorcas > Budorcas taxicolor. The sequence goes on from NW_026291664.1 coordinate 26,223, forward strand.
CCAGCTCAAGGGAAGCAGCCCCTGAGCCAAGACCTGTAGGAGGCGCGGGGCGCCCCCGCCTGGAAGCCTAGTGCACAGCATGCGGGAAGGCAGCCTCCTCGGGGGACGAGGAGGCAGCCCGGCTGCGTGCAGCTGCAATCACTTCTTGGGCGGAGACCAGTGTGCCTCCAGTACGGCAGAGCTCCAGCTCTGCTCAGAAGCCCGATCTGGCAGAGTTGCTGGCGTGAGGCTGCTCTGCCCTGGGCCAGCCTTGCCCAGACTTGCCTCGCTGCTAGGCTTCCTGCCCAGGAAGGAGCAGGCTGCGCGAGACTGGGAGACGCTCCTGGCACCTTCCGGGCCTCAGCTCCACTCCTGCCTTGCCTTTGCACCTAGGCCCCAGGGTCCTTGTGAAAGGTTTAGGAGCCGGTGGGTTGCACACTGCCAAGGCCTCCAGCAGTGAGAACTCTGTCCGAGGCAAGGGAATGGCAAGTGCAGGGCTCCTCCAGCGGTCGCTTGGCCGCCCAGACACAGCACAGCACGGAGAGTACCAGGCTCCCATGGCGCCTGGCTGTGGTCTGCAGCCCCACACACCCGGAGGCTGACTCCGTGAGCGTCCAGAAGGTGCCTGACACACGTCATTTCCCTAGTGCTCTCCTAAGCAGCAGAGACGTGTGCAGGTGGTTGGTGCCTGCCCCTGCCTGTCTGGGCTGCCGCCCACAGCCTCAGCTCAGGGGAAGCAGCCCCTGTGCCAAGACTGCAGGAGGGGCGGGGCATCACTTCCTGGAAGCCAAGTGCACAGTACGCTTGGAAGCGAGCCTCCTTGGGAAGAGTCGAGGGAGCCAAGCCGCTTGCAGCTGCAATCCCTGCTTGGGCAGAGCCGAGTGTGCCTCCAGTACGGCAGAGCCCCAGCTCTGCTCAGAGGACGGATCTAGTCAAGGTCCTTGCGCGAGGCTGCTCTGCCCTGTGCGAGACTCGCCCAGGCTTGCCTCGCTTCTAGGCTTCTTGCCCAGGAAGGAGCAGGCTGTGCGATGCTGGGAGAGGCCACTGGCGCCTTCCTGGCCTCAGCTCCACTCCTGCCTTACCTCTGCATCTAGGCCCCAGGCGTCCTTGGGGAAGGCTTAGGAGCCGGTGGCTTGCACACTGCCAAGCCCTCCAGCAGTGAGGCCTCTATTAGACGGGAGGGGAGGGCAAGGGCAGGGCTCCTCCAGCGGTTGCTTGGCCGCCCAGACTCAGCGCCGCTCGGAGAGCACAAGGCTCACAGCTCCTCTGGCTGTGGTCTGCAGCCCCACACACCCGGAGGCTGACTCCGTGGGCGCCCAGAAGTTGCCCGACAGACGTCATTTCCCTAGCGCTCTCCTCCCCAGCCGAGACGTGTGCAGCTGGTGGGGCCTGCCCCTGCGTGTCTGGGCTCCCGCTGGCAGCCCCAGCTCAAGGGAAGCAGCCCCTGAACCAAGACCTGTAGGAGGCGCGGGCGCCCCCGCCTGGAAGCCTAGTGCACAGCATGCGGGAAGCGAGCCTCCTTGGGGGAAGAGGAGGCAGCCCAGCTGCGTGCGGCTGCAATCACTTCTTGGGCGGAGCCCAGTGCGCCTCCAGTACGGCAGAGCTCCAGCTCTGCTCAGAGGCCCGATCTGGCAGAGTTGCTGGCGTGAGGCTGCTCTGCCCTGGGCGAGCCTTGCCCAGACTTGCCTCGCTGCTAGGCTTCCTGACCAGGAAGGAGCAGGCTGCGCAAAACTGGGAGACGCTCCTGGCGCCTTCCTGGCCTCAGTTCCACTCCTGCCTTGCCTTTGCACCTAGAACCCAGGCGTCCTTGCGGAGGGCTTCGGGGCCGGTGGGTTGCACGCTGCCAAGCCCTCCAGCCGTGAGAGCTCTGTCATAGGGAAGGGAATGGCAAGTGCAGGGCTCCTCCAGCGGTCGCTTGGCCGCCCAGACTCAGCACGGCACGGAGAGCACCAGGCTCCCAGGGCTCCTGGCTGTGGTCTGCAGCCCCACACACCCGGAGGCTGACTCCGTGAGCGCCCAGAAGCTGCCTGACAGACGTCATTTCCCTAGTGCTCTCCTAACCAGCAGAGACGTGTGCAGGTGGTGGGGCCTGCCCCTGCCTGTCTGGGCGGCCGCCCACAGCCTCAGCTCAGGGGAAGCAGCCCCTGTGCCAAGACTTGCAGGAGGCGCGGGGCGTCCCTGCCTGGAAGCCAAGTGCACAGTGCGCTTGCAAGCGAGCCTCCTTGGGAAGAGTCGAGGGAGCCAAGCCGCGTGCAGCTGCCATCCCTGCTTGGGCGGAGCCGAGTGTGCCTCCAGTACGGCAGAGCCCCAGCTCTGCTCAGAGACCGGATCTAGTCAAGTTCCTTGCGCGAGGCTGCTCTGCCCTGTGCGAGACTTGCCCAGGCTTGCCTCGCTTCTAGGCTTCCTGCCCAGGAAGGAGCAGGCTGTGCGATGCTGGGAGAGGCCACTGACGCCTTCCTGGCCTCAGCTCCACTCCTGCCTTGCCTTTGCACCTAGGCCCCAGTCGTCCTTGGGGAAGGCTTAGGAGCCGGTGGCTTGCACACTGCCAAGCCCTCCAGCAGAGAGGCCTCTCTTAGAGGGGAGGGGAGGGCAAGTGCAGGGCTCCTCCAGCGGTTGCTTGGCGGCCCAGACTCAGCTCCGCACGGAGAGCACAAGGCTCACAGCTCCCCTGGCTGTGGTCTGCAGCCCCACACACCCGGAGGCTGACTCCGTGGGCGCCCAGAAGTTGCCTGACAGACGTCCTATCCCTAGCGCTCTCCTCCCCAGCAGAGACGTGTGCAGGTGGTGGGGCCTGGCCCTGTGTGTCTGGGCTCCCACCGGCATCCCCAGCTCAAGGGAAGCAGCCCCTGAGCCAAGACCTGTAGGAGCACGGGGCGCCCCCGCCTGGAAGCCTAGTGCAGAGCATGCGGGAAGCCAGCCTCCTGGGAGGAGGAGGGGGCCGCCCAGCTGTGTGCGGCTGCAATCACTTCTTGGGCGGAGCCCAGTGCGCCTCCAGCACGGCAGAACTCCAGCTCAGCTCAGAGGCCCGATCTGGCAGAGTTGCTGGCGTGAGGCTGCTCTGCCCTGGGCGAGCCTTGATCAGACTTGCCTCGCTGCTAGGCTTCCTGACCAGGAAGGAGCTGACTGCAGGAGACTCGGAGACGCTCCTGACGCCTCCTGGCCTCAGCTCCACTCCTACCTTGCCTTTGCACCTAGGCCCCAGGCGTCCTTGGGGAAGGTTTAGGAGCCGGTGGGTTGCACGCTGCCAAGCCCTCCAGCCGTGAGAGCTCTGTCATAGGGAAGGGAATGGCAAGTGCAGGGCTCCTCCAGCGGTCGCCTGGCCGCCCATACTCAGCACAGCACGGAGAGCACCAGGCTCCCAGGGCCCCTGGCTGTGGCCTGCAGCCCCACACACCCGGAGGCTGACTCCGTGGGCGCCCAGAAGTTGCCTGACAGACGTCCTATCCCTAGCGCTCTCCTCCCCAGCAGAGACGTGTGCAGCGGGTGGGGCCTGCCCCTGCGTGTCTGGGCTCCCGCCGGCAGCCCCAGCTCAAGGGAAGCAGCCCCTGAGCCAAGACCTGTAGGAGGCGCGGGGCGCCCCCGCCTGGAAGCCTAGTGCACAGCATGCGGGAAGGCAGCCTCCTCGGGGGACGAGGAGGCAGCCCGGCTGCGTGCAGCTGCAATCACTTCTTGGGCGGAGACCAGTGTGCCTCCAGTACGGCAGAGCTCCAGCTCTGCTCAGAAGCCCGATCTGGCAGAGTTGCTGGCGTGAGGCTGCTCTGCCCTGGGCCAGCCTTGCCCAGACTTGCCTCGCTGCTAGGCTTCCTGCCCAGGAAGGAGCAGGCTGCGCGAGACTGGGAGACGCTCCTGGCACCTTCCGGGCCTCAGCTCCACTCCTGCCTTGCCTTTGCACCTAGGCCCCAGGGTCCTTGTGAAAGGTTTAGGAGCCGGTGGGTTGCACACTGCCAAGGCCTCCAGCAGTGAGAACTCTGTCCGAGGCAAGGGAATGGCAACTGCAGGGCTCCTCTAGCGGTCGCTTGGCCGCCCAGACTAAGCGCCCCATGGAGAGCACAAGGCTCACAGCGCCCCTGGCTGTGGTCTGCAGGCCCACACACCCGGAGGATGACTCCGTGGACGCCCAGAAGTTGCCTAACAGACGTCCTTTCCCTAGCGCTCTCCTCCGCAGCAGAGACGTGTGCAGCTGGTGGTGCCTGCCCCTGCTTGTCTGGGCTCCCGCCGGCAGCCCCAGCTCAAGGGAAGCAGCCCCTGAGCCAAGATCTGTAGGAGGCGCGGGGCGCCCCCGCCTGGAAGCCTAGTGCACAGCATGCGGGAAGCCAGCCTCCTCGGGGGAGGAGGAGGCAGCCCGGCTGCGTTCGGCTGCAATCACTTCTTGGGCGGAGCCCAGTGCGCCTCCAGGACGGCAGAGCTCCAGCTCTGCTCAGAGGCCCGATCTGGCAGAGTTGCTGGCGTGAGGCTGCTCTGCCCTGGGCGAGCCTTGCCCAGACTTGCCTCGCTGCTAGGCTTCCTGCCCAGGAAGGAGCAGGCTGTGCGAGACTGGGAGACGCTCCTGGCGCCTTCCGGGCCTCAGCTCCACTCCTGCCTTGCCTTTGCACCTAGGCCCCAGGCGTCCTTGGGGAAGTCTTAGGAGCCGGTGGCTTGCACACTGCCAAGGCCTCCAGCAGTGAGAGCTCTGTCAGAGGGAAGGGAATGGCAAGTGCAGGGCTCCTCCAGCGGTCGCTTGGCCGCCCAGACACAGCACAGCACGGAGAGTACCAGGCTCCCATGGCGCCTGGCTGTGGTCTGCAGCCCCACACACCCGGAGGCTGACTCCGTGAGCGTCCAGAAGGTGCCTGACACACGTCATTTCCCTAGTGCTCTCGTAAGCAGCAGAGACGTGTGCAGGTGGTTGGTGCCTGCCCCTGCCTGTCTGGGCTGCCGCCCACAGCCTCAGCTCAGGGGAAGCAGCCCCTGTGCCAAGACTGCAGGAGGGGCGGGGCATCCCTTCCTGGAAGCCAAGTGCACAGTACGCTTGGAAGCGAGCCTCTTTGGGAAGAGTCGAGGGAGCCAAGCCGCTTGCAGCTGCAATCCCTGCTTGGGCAGAGCCGAGTGTGCCTCCAGTACGGCAGAGCCCCAGCTCTGCTCAGAGGACGGATCTAGTCAAGGTCCTTGTGCGAGGCTGCTCTGCCCTGTGCGAGACTCGCCCAGGCTTGCCTCGCTTCTAGGCTTCTTGCCCAGGAAGGAGCAGGCTGTGCGATGCTGGGAGAGGCCACTGGCGCCTTCCTGGCCTCAGCTCCACTCCTGCCTTACCTCTGCATCTAGGCCCCAGGCGTCCTTGGGGAAGGCTTAGGAGCCGGTGGCTTGCACACTGCCAAGCCCTCCAGCAGTGAGGCCTCTATTAGACGGGAGGGGAGGGCAAGGGCAGGGCTCCTCCAGCGGTTGCTTGGCCGCCCAGACTCAGCGCCGCTCGGAGAGCACAAGGCTCACAGCTCCTCTGGCTGTGGTCTGCAGCCCCACACACCCGGAGGCTGACTCCGTGGGCGCCCAGAAGTTGCCCGACAGACGTCATTTCCCTAGCGCTCTCCTCCCCAGCCGAGACGTGTGCAGCTGGTGGGGCCTGCCCCTGCGTGTCTGGGCTCCCGCTGGCAGCCCCAGCTCAAGGGAAGCAGCCCCTGAACCAAGACCTGTAGGAGGCGCGGGCGCCCCCGCCTGGAAGCCTAGTGCACAGCATGCGGGAAGCGAGCCTCCTTGGGGGAAGAGGAGGCAGCCCAGCTGCGTGCGGCTGCAATCACTTCTTGGGCGGAGCCCAGTGCGCCTCCAGTACGGCAGAGCTCCAGCTCTGCTCAGAGGCCCGATCTGGCAGAGTTGCTGGCGTGAGGCTGCTCTGCCCTGGGCGAGCCTTGCCCAGACTTGCCTCGCTGCTAGGCTTCCTGACCAGGAAGGAGCAGGCTGCGCAAAACTGGGAGACGCTCCTGGCGCCTTCCTGGCCTCAGTTCCACTCCTGCCTTGCCTTTGCACCTAGAACCCAGGCGTCCTTGCGGAGGGCTTCGGGGCCGGTGGGTTGCACGCTGCCAAGCCCTCCAGCCGTGAGAGCTCTGTCATAGGGAAGGGAATGGCAAGTGCAGGGCTCCTCCAGCAGTCGCTTGGCCGCCCAGACTCAGCACGGCACGGAGAGCACCAGGCTCCCAGGGCTCCTGGCTGTGGTCTGCAGCCCCACACACCCGGAGGCTGACTCCGTGAGCGCCCAGAAGCTGCCTGACAGACGTCATTTCCCTAGTGCTCTCCTAACCAGCAGAGACGTGTGCAGGTGGTGGGGCCTGCCCCTGCCTGTCTGGGCGGCCGCCCACAGCCTCAGCTCAGGGGAAGCAGCCCCTGTGCCAAGACTTGCAGGAGGCGCGGGGCGTCCCTGCCTGGAAGCCAAGTGCACAGTGCGCTTGCAAGCGAGCCTCCTTGGGAAGAGTCGAGGGAGCCAAGCCGCGTGCAGCTGCCATCCCTGCTTGGGCGGAGCCGAGTGTGCCTCCAGTACGGCAGAGCCCCAGCTCTGCTCAGAGACCGGATCTAGTCAAGTTCCTTGCGCGAGCCTGCTCTGCCCTGTGCGAGACTTGCCCAGGCTTGCCTCGCTTCTAGGCTTCCTGCCCAGGAAGGAGCAGGCTGTGCGATGCTGGGAGAGGCCACTGACGCCTTCCTGGCCTCAGCTCCACTCCTGCCTTGCCTTTGCACCTAGGCCCCAGGCGTCCTTGGGGAAGGCTTAGGAGCCGGTGGGTTGCACACTGCCAAGGCCTCCAGCAGTGAGAACTCTGTCCGAGGCAAGGGAATGGCAACTGCAGTGCTGCTCTAGCGGTCGCTTGGCCGCCCAGACTCAGCGCCCCATGGAGAGCACAAGGCTCACAGCGCCCCTGGCTGTGGTCTGCAGCCCCACACACCCGGAGGCTGACTCCGTGAGCGTCCAGAAGGTGCCTGACACACGTCATTTCCCTAGCGCTCTCCTCCGCAGCAGAGACGTGTGCAGCTGGTGGTGCCTGCCCCTGCTTGTCTGGGCTCCCGCCGGCAGCCCCAGCTCAAGGGAAGCAGCCCCTGAGCCAAGATCTGTAGGAGGCGCGGGGCGCCCCCGCCTGGAAGCCTAGTGCACAGCATGCGGGAAACCAGCCTCCTCGGGGGAGGAGGAGGCAGCCCGGCTGCGTTCGGCTGCAATCACTTCTTGGGCGGAGCCCAGTGCGCCTCCAGGACGGCAGAGCTCCAGCTCTGCTCAGAGGCCCGAACTGGCAGAGTTGCTGGCCTGAGGCTGCTCTGCCCTGTGCGAGACTTGCCCAGGCTTGCCTCGCTTCTAGGCTTCCTGCCCAGGAAGGAGCAGGCTGTGCGATGCTGGGAGAGGCCACTGGCGCCTTCCAGGCCTCAGCTCCACTCCTGCCTTGCTTTGCACCTAGGCCCCAGGCGTCCTTGGGGAAGGCTTAGGAGCCGGTGGCTTGCACACTGCCAAGCCCGCCAGCAGAGAGGACTGTCTTAGAGGGGAGGGGAGGGCAAGTGCAGGGCTCCTCCAGCGGTTGCTTGGCCGCCCAGACTCAGCTCCGCACGGAGAGCACAAGGCTCACAGGTCCCCTGGCTGTGGTCTGCAGCCCCACACACCCGGAGGCTGACTCCGTGGGCGCCCAGAAGTTACCTGACACACGTCCTATCCCTAGCGCTCTCCTCCCCAGCAGAGACGTGTGCAGGTGGTGGGGCCTGTCCGTGTGTGTCTGGGCTCCCACCGGCATCCCCAGCTCAAGGGAAGCAGCCCCTGAGCCAAGACCTGTAGGAGCATGGGGCGCCCCCGCCTGGAAGCCTAGTGCAGAGCATGCGGGAAGCCAGCCTCCTGGGAGGAGGAGGGGGCAGCCCAGCTGTGTGCGGCTGCAATCACTTCTTGGGCGGAGCCCAGTGCGCCTCCAGTAGGGCAGAACTCCAGCTCAGCTCAGAGGCCCGATCTGGCAGAGTTGCTGGCGTGAGGCTGCTCTGCCCTGGGCGAGCCTTGATCAGACTTGCCTCGCTGCTAGGCTTCCTGACCAGGAAGGAGCTGACTGCAGGAGACTCGGAGACGCTCCTGACGCCTCCTGGCCTCAGCTCCACTCCTGCCTTGCCTTTGCACCTAGGCCCCAGGCGTCCTTGGGGAAGGTTTAGGAGCCGGTGGGTTGCCCACTGCCAAGCCCTCTAGCCGTGAGATCTCTGTCATAGGGAAGGGAATGGCAAGTGCAGGGCTCCTCAAGCGGTCGCCTGGCCGCCCATACTCAGCACAGCACGGAGAGCACCAGGCTCCCAGGACCCCTGGCTGTGGCCTGCAGCCCCACACACCCTTAGGCTGATTCCGTGGGCGCCCAGAAGTTGCCTGACAGACGTCCTATCCCTAGCGCTCTCCTCCCCAGCAGAGACGTGTGCAGCGGGTGGGGCCTGCCCCTGCGTGTCTGGGCTCCCGCCGGCAGCCCCAGCTCAAGGGAAGCAGCCCCTGAGCCAAGACCTGTAGGAGGCGCGGGGCGCCCCCGCCTGGAAGCCTAGTGCACAGCATGCGGGAAGGCAGCCTCCTCGGGGGACGAGGAGGCAGCCCGGCTGCGTGCAGCTGCAATCACTTCTTGGGCGGAGACCAGTGTGCCTCCAGTACGGCAGAGCTCCAGCTCTGCTCAGAAGCCCGATCTGGCAGAGTTGCTGGCGTGAGGCTGCTCTGCCCTGGGCGAGCCTTGCCCAGACTTGCCTCGCTGCTAGGCTTCCTGACCAGGAAGGAGCTGGCTGCTCGAGACTCGGAGACGCTCCTGACGCCTCCTGGCCTCAGCTCCACTCCTGCCTTGCCTTTGCACCTAGGCCCCAGCCGTCCTTGTGAAAGGTTTAGGAGTCGGTGTGTTGCACACTGCCAAGGCCTCCAGCAGTGAGAACTCTGTCCGAGGCAAGGGAATGGCAACTGCAGGGCTCCTCTAGCGGTCGCTTGGCCGCCCAGACTCAGCGCCCCATGGAGAGCACAAGGCTCACAGCGCCCCTGGCTGTGGTCTGCAGCCCCACACACCCGGAGGCTGACTCCGTGAGCGTCCAGAAGCTGCCTGACAGACGTCATTTCCCTAGTGCTCTCCTAACCAGCAGATACGTGTGCAGGTGGTTGGGGCCTGCCCCTGCCTGTCTGGGCGGCCGCCCACAGCCTCAGCTCAGGGGAAGCAGCCCCTGTGCCAAGACTTGCAGGAGGCGCGGGGCGTCACTGCCTGGAAGACAAGTGCACAGTACGCTTGGAAGCGAGCCTCCTTGGGAAGAGTCGAGGGAGCCAAGCCGCGTGCAGCTGCCATCCCTGCTTGGGCGGAGCCGAGTGTGCCTCCAGTACGGCAGAGCTCCAGCTCTGCTCAGAGGCCGGATCTAGTCAAGTTCCTTGCGCGAGGCTGCTCTGCCCTGTGCGAGACTTGCCCAGGCTTGCCTCGCTTCTAGGCTTCCTGCCCAGGAAGGAGCAGGCTGTGCGATGCTGGGAGAGGCCACTGGCACCTTCCTGGCCTCAGCTCCACTCCTGCCTTGCCTTTGCACCTAGGCCCCAGGCGTCCTTGGGGAAGGCTTAGGAGCCGGTGGCTTGCACACTGCCAAACACTCCAGCAGAGAGGCCTCTCTTAGAGGGGAGGGGAGGGCAAGTGCAGGGCTCCTCCAGCGGTTGCTTGGCTGCCCAGACTCAGCCCCGCACGGAGAGCACAAAGCTCACAGCTCCCCTGGCTGTGGTCTGCAGCCCCACACACCCGGAGGCTGACTCCGTGGGCGCCCAGAAGTTGCCTGACAGACGTCCTATCCCTAGCGCTCTAATCCCCAGCAGAGACGTGTGCAGGTGGTGGGGCCTGGCCCTGTGTGTCTGGGCTCCCACCGGCATCCCCAGCTCAAGGGAAGCAGCCCCTGAGCCAAGACCTGTAGGAGCACGGGGCGCCCCCGCCTGGAAGCCTAGTGCAGAGCATGCGGGAAGCCAGCCTCCTGGGAGGAGGAGGGGGCAGCCCAGCTGTGTGCGGCTGCAATCACTTCTTGGGCGGAGCCCAGTGCGCCTCCAGTACGGCAGAACTCCAGCTCAGCTCAGAGGCCCGATCTGGCAGAGTTGCTGGCGTGAGGCTGCTCTGCCCTGGGCGAGCCTTGATCAGACTTGCCTCGCTGCTAGGCTTCCTGACCAGGAAGGAGCTGACTGCAGGAGACTCGGAGATGCTCCTGACGCCTCCTGGCCTCAGCTCCACTCCTGCCTTGCCTTTGCACCTAGGCCCCAGGCGTCCTTGGGGAAGGTTTAGGAGCCGGTGGGTTGCACGCTGCCAAGCCCTCCAGCCGTGAGAGCTCTGTCATAGGGAAGGGAATGGCAAGTGCAGGGCTCCTCCAGCGGTCGCCTGGCCGCCCATACTCAGCACAGCACGGAGAGCACCAGGCTCCCAGGGCCCCTGGCTGTGGCCTGCAGCCCCACACACCCGGAGGCTGACTCCGTGGGCGCCCAGAAGTTGCCTGACAGACGTCCTATCCCTAGCGCTCTCCTACCCAGCAGAGACGTGTGCAGCGGGTGGGGCCTGCCCCTGCGTGTCTGGGCTCCCGCCGGCAGCCCCAGCTCAAGGGAAGCAGCCCCTGAGCCAAGACCTGTAGGAGGCGCGGGGCGCCCCCGCCTGGAAGCCTAGTGCACAGCATGCGGGAAGGCAGCCTCCTCGGGGGACGAGGAGGCAGCCCGGCTGCGTGCAGCTGCAATCACTTCTTGGGCGGAGACCAGTGTGCCTCCAGGACGGCAGAGCTCCAGCTCTGCTCAGAAGCCCGATCTGGCAGAGTTGCTGGCGTGAGGCTGCTCTGCCCTGGGCCAGCCTTGCCCAGACTTGCCTCGATGCTAGGCTTCCTGACCAGGAAGGAGCTGGCTGCTCGAGACTCGGAGACGCTCCTGACGCCTCCTGGCCTCAGCTCCACTCCTGCCTTGCCTTTGCACCTATGCCCCAGGCGTCCTTGGGGAAGGTTTAGGAGCCGGTGGGTTGCACACTGCCAAGGCCTCCAGCAGTGAGAACTCTGTCCGAGGCAAGGGAATGGCAACTGCAGGGCTCCTCTAGCGGTCGCTTGGCCGCCCAGACTCAGCGCCCCATGGAGAGCACAAGGCTCACAGCGCCCCTGGCTGTGGTCTGCAGCCCCACACACCCGGAGGCTGACTCCGTGAGCGTCCAGAAGGTGCCTGACACACGTCATTTCCCTAGTGCTCTCCTAAGCAGCAGAGATGTGTGCAGGTCGTTGGTGCCTGCCCCTGCCTGTCTGGGCTGCCACCCACAGCCTCAGCTCAGGGGAAGCATCCCCTGTGCCAAGACTGCAGGAGGCGCGGGGCATCCCTGCCTGGAAGCCAAGTGCACAGTACGCTTGGAAGCGAGCCTCCTTGGGAATAGTCGAGGGAGCCAAGCCGCTTGCAGCTGCAATCCCTGCTTGGGCAGAGCCGAGTGTGCCTCCAGGACGGCAGAGCTCCAGCTCTGCTCAGAGGCCGGATCTAGTCAACTTACTTGCGCGAGGCTGCTCTGCCCTGTGCGAGACTTGCCCAGGCTTGCCTCGCTGCTAGGCTTCCTGACCAGGAAGGAGCTGGCTGCTCGAGACTCGCAGACGCTCCTGACGCCTCCTGGCCTCAGCTTCACTCCTGCCTTGCCTTTGCACCTAGGCCCCAGGGTCCTTCTGAAAGGTTTAGGAGCCGGTGGGTTGCACACTTCCAAGGCCTCCAGCAGTGAGAACTCTGTCCGAGGCAAGGGAATGGTAACTGCAGGGCTCCTCTAGCGGTCGCTTGGCCGCCCAGACTCAGCGCCCCATGGAGAGCACAAGGCTCACAGCGCCCCTGGCTGTGGTCTGCAGCTCCACACACCCGGAGGCTGACTCCGTGGACGGCCAGAAGTTGCCTGACGGACGTCCTTTCCCTAGCGCTCTCCTCCGCAGCAGAGACGTGTGCAGCTGGTGGTGCCTGCCCCTGCTTGTCTGGGCTCCCGCCGGCAGCCCCAGCTCAAGGGAAGCAGCCCCTGAGCCAAGATCTGTAGGAGGCGCGGGGCGCCCCCTCCTGGAAGCCTAGTGCACAGCATGCGGGAAGCCAGCCTCCTCGGGGGAGGAGGAGGCAGCCCGGCTGCGTTCGGCTGCAATCACTTCTTGGGCGGAGCCCAGTGCGCCTCCAGGACGGCAGAGCTCCAGCTCTGCTCAGAGGCCCGATCTGGCAGAGTTGCTGGCGTGAGGCTGCTCTGCCCTGGGCGAGCCTTTCCCAGACTTGCCTCGCTGCTAGGCTTCCTGCCCGGGAAGGAGCAGGCTGCGCGAGACTGGGAGACGCTCCTGGCGCCTTCCGGGCCTCAGCTCCACTCCTGCCTTGCCTTTGCACCTAGGCCCCAGCCGTCCTTGGGGAAGGCTTAGGAGCCGGTGGCTTGCACACTGCCAAGGCCTCCAGCAGTGAGAGCTCTGTCAGAGGGAAGGGAATGGCAAGTGCAGGGCTCCTCCAGCGGTCGCTTGGCCGCCCAGACACAGCACAGCACGGAGAGTACCAGGCTCCCATGGGGCCTGGCTGTGGTCTGCAACCCCACACACCCGGAGGCTGACTCCGTGAGCGTCCAGAAGGTGCCTGACACACGTCATTTCCCTAGTGCTCTCCTAAGCAGCAGAGACGTGTGCAGGTGGTTGGTGCCTGCCCCTGCCTGTCTGGGCTGCCGCCCACAGCCTCAGCTCAGGGGAAGCAGCCCCTGTGCCAAGACTGCAGGAGGGGCGGGGCATCCCTTCCTGGAAGCCAAGTGCACAGTACGCTTGGAAGCGAGCCTCCTTGGGAAGAGTCGAGGGAGCCAAGCCGCTTGCAGCTGCAATCCCTGCTTGGGCAGAGCCGAGTGTGCCTCCAGTACGGCAGAGCCCCAGCTCTGCTCAGAGGCCGGATCTAGTCAAGGTCCTTGCGCGAGGCTGCTCTGCCCTGTGCGAGACTCGCCCAGGCTTGCCTCGCTTCTAGGCTTCTTGCCCAGGAAGGAGCAGGCTGTGCGATGCTGGGAGAGGCCACTGGCGCCTTCCTGGCCTCAGCTCCACTCCTGCCTTACCTCTGCATCTAGGCCCCAGGCGTCCTTGGGGAAGGCTTAGGAGCCGGTGGCTTGCACACTGCCAAGCCCTCCAGCAGTGAGGCCTCTATTAGACGGGAGGGGAGGGCAAGGGCAGGGCTCCTCCAGCGGTTGCTTGGCCGCCCAGACTCAGCGCCGCACGGAGAGCACAAGGCTCACAGGTCCCCTGGCTGTGGTCTGCAGCCCCACACACCCGGAGGCTGACTCCGTGGGCGCCCAGAAGTTGCCCGACAGACGTCATTTCCCTAGCGCTCTCCTCCCCAGCCGAGACGTGTGCGGGTGGTGGGGCCTGCCCCTGCGTGTCTGGGCTCCCGCTGGCAGCCCCAGCTCAAGGGAAGCAGCCCCTGAGCCAAGACCTGTAGGAGGCGCGGGCGCCCCCGCCTGGAAGCCTAGTGCACAGCATGCGGGAAGCGAGCCTCCTTGGGGGAAGAGGAGGCAGCCCAGCTGCGTGCGGCTGCAATCACTTCTTGGGCGGAGCCCAGTGAGCCTCCAGTACGGCAGAGCTCCAGTTCTGCTCAGAGGCCCGATCTGGCAGAGTTGCTGGCGTGAGGCTGCTCTGCCCTGGGCGAGCCTTGCCCAGACTTGCCTCGCTGCTAGGCTTCCTGACCAGGAAGGAGCAGGCTGCGCGAGACTGGGAGACGCCTCTGGCGCCTTCCTGGCCTCAGTTCCACTCCTGCCTTGCCTTTGCACCTAGTCCCCAGGCGTCCTTGCGGAGGGCTTCGGGGCCGGTGGGTTGCACGCTGCCAAGCCCTCCAGCCGTGAGAGCTCTGTCATAGGGAAGGGAATGGCAACTGCAGGGCTCCTCCAGCGGTCGCTTGGCCGCCCAGACTCAGCACGGCACGGAGAGCACCAGGTTCCCAGGGCTCCTGGCTGTGGTCTGCAGCCCCACACACCCGGAGGCTGACTCCGTGTGCGCCCAGAAGCTGCCTGACAGACGTCATTTCCCTAGTGCTCTCCTAACCAGCAGAGACGTGTGCAGGTGGTTGGTGCTTTCCCCTGCCTGTCTGGGCGGCCGCCCACAGCCTCAGCTCAGGGGAAGCAGCCCCTGTGCCAAGACTTGCAGGAGGCGCGGGGCGTCCCTGCCTGGAAGCCAAGTGCACAGTGCGCTTGCAAGCGAGCCTCCTTGGGAAGAGTCGAGGGAGCCCAGCCGCTTGCAGCTGCCATCCCTGCTTGGGCGGAGCCGAGTGTGCCTCCAGTACGGCAGAGCCCCAGCTCTGCTCAGAGGCCGGATCTAGTCAAGTTCCTTGTGCGAGGCTGCTCTGCCCTGTGCGAGACTTGCCCAGGCTTGCCTCGTTTCTAGGCTTCCTGCCCAGGAAGGAGCAGGCTGTGCGATGCTGGGAGAGGCCACTGGCGACTTCCTGGCCTCAGCTCCACTCCTGCCTTGCCTTTGCACCTAGGCCCCAGGCGTCCTTGGGGAAGGTTTAGGAGCCGGTGGGTTGCACGCTGCCAAGCCCTCCAGCCGTGAGAGCTCTGTCATAGGGAAGGGAATGGCAAGTGCAGGGCTCCTCCAGCGGTCGCCTGGCCGCCCATACTCAGCACAGCACGGAGAGCACCAGGCTCCCAGGGCCCCTGGCTGTGGCCTGCAGCCCCACACACCCGGAGGCTGACTCCGTGGGCGCCCAGAAGTTGCCTGACAGACGTCCTATCCCTAGCGCTCTCCTCCCCAGCAGAGACGTGTGCAGCGGGTGGGGCCTGCCCCTGCGTGTCTGGGCTCCCGCCGGCAGCCCCAGCTCAAGGGAAGCAGCCCCTGAGCCAAGACCTGTAGGAGGCGCGGGGCGCCCCCGCCTGGAAGCCTAGTGCACAGCATGCGGGAAGGCAGCCTCCTCGGGGGACGAGGAGGCAGCCCGGCTGCGTGCAGCTGCAATCACTTCTTGGGCGGAGACCAGTGTGCCTCCAGGACGGCAGAGCTCCAGCTCTGCTCAGAAGCCCGATCTGGCAGAGTTGCTGGCGTGAGGCTGCTCTGCCCTGGGCCAGCCTTGCCCAGACTTGCCTCGCTGCTAGGCTTCCTGACCAGGAAGGAGCTGGCTGCTCGAGACTCGGAGACGCTCCTGACGCCTCCTGGCCTCAGCTCCACTCCTGCCTTGCCTTTGCACCTAGGCCCCAGCCGTCCTTGTGAAAGGTTTAGGAGCCGGTGGGTTGCACACTGCCAAGGCCTCCAGCAGTGAGAACTCTGTCCGAGGCAAGGGAATGGCAACTGCAGGGCTCCTCTAGCGGTCGCTTGGCCGCCCAGACTCAGCGCCCCATGGAGAGCACAAGGCTCACAGCGCCCCTGGCTGTGGTCTGCAGCCCCACACACCCGGAGGCTGACTCCGTGAGCGCCCAGAAGGTGCCTGACACACGTCATTTCCCTAGTGCTCTCCTAAGCAGCAGAGACGTGTGCAGGTGGTTGGTGCCTGCCCCTGCCTGTCTGGGCTGCCACCCACAGCCTCAGCTCAGGGGAAGCAGCCCCTGTGCCAAGACTGTAGGAGGCGTGGGGCATCCCTTCCTGGAAGCCAAGTGCACAGTACGCTTGGAAGCGAGCCTCCTTGGGAAGAGTCGAGGGAGCCAAGCCGCTTGCAGCTGCAATCCCTGCTTGGGCAGAGCCGAGTGTGCCTCCAGGACGGCAGAGCTCCAGCTCTGCTCAGAGGCCGGATCTAGTCAAGGTCCTTGCGCGAGGCTGCTCTGCCCTGTGCGAGACTTGCCCAGGATTGCCTCGCTTCTAGGCTTCCTGACCAGGAAGGAGCTGGCTGCTCGAGACTCGGAGACGCTCCTGACGCCTCCTGGCCTCAGCTTCACTCCTGCCTTGCCTTTGCACCTAGGCCCCAGGGTCCTTGTGAAAGGTTTAGGAGCCGGTGGGTTGCACACTGCCAAGGCCTCCAGCAGTGAGAACTCTGTCCGAGGCAAGGGAATGGCAACTGCAGGGCTCCTCTAGCGGTCGCTTGGCCGCCCAGACTCAGCGCCCCATGGAGAGCACAAGGCTCACAGCGCCCCTGGCTGTGGTCTGCAGCCCCACACACCCGGAGGCTGACTCCGTGGACGCCCAGAAGTTGCCTGACAGACGTCCTTTCCCTAGCGCTCTCCTCCGCAGCAGAGACGTGTGCAGCTGGTGGTGCCTGCCCCTGCTTGTCTGGGCTCCCGCCGGCAGCCCCAGCTCAAGGGAAGCAGCCCCTGAGCCAAGATCTCTAGGAGGCGCGGGGCGCCCCCGCCTGGAAGCCTAGTGCACAGCATGCGGGAAGCCAGCCTCCTCGGGGGAGGGGGAGGCAGCCCGGCTGCGTTCGGCTGCAATCACTTCTTGGGCGGAGCCCAGTGCGCCTCCAGGACGGCAGAGCTCCAGCTCTGCTCAGAGGCCCGATCTGGCAGAGTTGCTGGCGTGAGGCTGCTCTGCCCTGGGCGAGCCTTGCCCAGACTTGCCTCGCTGCTAGGCTTCCTGCCCAGGAAGGAGCAGGCTGCACGAGACTGGGAGACGCTCCTGGCGCCTTCCGGGCCTCAGCTCCACTCCTGCCTTGCCTTTGCACCTAGGCCCCAGGCGTCCTTGGGGAAGGCTTAGGAGCCGGTGGCTTGAACACTGCCAAGGCCTCCAGCAGTGAGAGCTCTGTCAGAGGGAAGGGAATGGCAAGTGCAGGGCTCCTCCAGCGGTCGCTTGGCCGCCCAGACACAGCACAGCACGGAGAGTACCAGGCTCCCATGGCGCCTGGCTGTGGTCTGCAGCCCCACACACCCGGAGGCTGACTCCGTGAGCGTCCAGAAGGTGCCTGACACACGTCATTTCCCTAGTGCTCTCCTAAGCAGCAGAGACGTGTGCAGGTGGTTGGTGCCTGCCCCTGCCTGTCTGGGCTGCCACCCACAGCCTCAGCTCAGGGGAAGCAGCCCCTGTGCCAAGACTGCAGGAGGGGCGGGGCATCCCTTCCTGGAAGCCAAGTGCACAGTACGCTTGGAAGCGAGCCTCCTTGGGAAGAGTCGAGGGAGCCAAGCCGCTTGCAGCTGCAATCCCTGCTTGGGCAGACCCGAGTGTGCCTCCAGTACGGCAGAGCCCCAGCTCTGCTCAGAGGCCGGATCTAGACAAGGTCCTAGCGCGAGGCTGCTCTGCCCTGTGCGAGACTCGCCCAGGCTTGCCTCGCTTCTAGGCTTCTTGCCCAGGAAGGAGCAGGCTGTGCAATGCTGGGAGAGGCCACTGGCGCCTTCCTGGCCTCAGCTCCACTCCTGCCTTACCTCTGCATCTAGGCCCCAGACGTCCTTGGGGAAGGCTTAGGAGCCGGTGGCTTGCACACTGCCAAGCCCTCCAGCAGTGAGGCCTCTATTAGACGGGAGGGGAGGGCAAGGGCAGGGCTCCTCCAGCGGTTGCTTGGCCGCCCAGACTCAGCGCCGCACGGAGAGCACAAGGCTCACAGCTCCCCTGGCTGTGGTCTGCAGCCCCACACACCCGGAGGCTGACTCCGTGGGCGCCCAGAAGTTGCCCGACAGACGTCGTTTCCCTAGCGCTCTCCTCCCCAGCCGAGACGTGCGGGTGGTGGGGCCTGCCCCTGCGTGTCTGGGCTCCCGCTGGCAGCCCCAGCTCAAGGGAAGCAGCCCCTGAGCCAAGACCTGTAGGAGGCGCGGGCGCCCCCGCCTGGAAGCCTAGTGCACAGCATGCGGGAAGCGAGCCTCCTTGGGGGAAGAGGAGGCAGCCCAGCTGCGTGCGGCTGCAATCCCTTCTTGGGCGGAGCCCAGTGAGCCTCCAGTACGGCAGAGCTCCAGTTCTGCTCAGAGGCCCGATCTGGCCGAGTTCCTGGCCTGAGGCTGCTCTGCCCTGGGCGAGCCTTGCCCAGACTTGCCTCGCTGCTAGGCTTCCTGCCCAGGAAGGAGCAGGCTGCGCGAGACTGGGAGACGCCTCTGGCGCCTTTCTGGCCTCAGTTCCACTCCTGCCTTGCCTTTGCACCTAGTCCCCAGGCGTCCTTGCGGAGGGCTTCGGGGCCGGTGGGTTGCACGCTGCCAAGCCCTCCAGCCGTGAGAGCTCTGTCATAGGGAAGGGAATGGCAACTGCAGGGCTCCTCCAGCGGTCGCTTGGCCGCCCAGACTCAGCACGGCACGGAGAGCACCAGGTTCCCAGGGCTCCTGGCTGTGGTCTGCAGCCCCACACACCCGGAGGCTGACTCCGTGTGCGCCCAGAAGCTGCCTGACAGACGTCATTTCCCTAGTGCTCTCCTAACCAGCAGAGACGTGTGCAGGTGGTTGGTGCCTGCCCCTGCCTGTCTGGGCGGCCGCCCACAGCCTCAGCTCAGGGGAAGCAGCCCCTGTGCCAAGACTTGCAGGAGGCACGGGGCGTCCCTGCCTGGAAGCCAAGTGCACAGTGCGCTTGCAAGCGAGCCTCCTTGGGAAGAGTCGAGGGAGCCAAGCCGCGTGCAGCTGCCATCCCTGCTTGGGCGGAGCCGAGTGTGCCTCCAGTACGGCAGAGCCCCAGCTCTGCTCAGAGGCCGGATCTAGTCAAGTTCCTTGCGCGAGGCTGCTCTGCCCTGTGCGAGACTTGCCCAGGCTTGCCTCGCTTCTAGGCTTCCTGCCCAGGAAGGAGCAGGCTGTGCGATGCTGGGAGAGGCCACTGGCGCCTTCCTGGCCTCAGCTCCACTCCTGCCTTGCCTCTGCATCTAGGCCCCAGACGTCCTTGGGGAAGGCTTAGGAGCCGGTGGCTTGCACACTGCCAAGCCCTCCAGCAGTGAGGCCTCTATTAGACGGGAGGGGAGGGCAAGTGCAGGGCTCCTCCAGCGGTTGCTTGGCCGCCCAGACTCAGCCCCGCACGGAGAGCACAAGGCTCACAGCTCCCCTGGCTGTGGTCTGCAGCCCCACACACCCGGAGGCTGACTCCGTGGGCGCCCAGAAGTTGCCTGACAGACGTCCTATCCCTAGCGCTCTCCTCCCCAGCAGAGGCGTGTGCAGGTGGTCGGGCCTGGCCCTGTGTGTCTGGGCTCCCACCGGCATCCCCAGCTCAAGGGAAGCAGCCCCTGAGCCAAGACCTGCAGGAGCACGGGGTGCCCCCGCCTGGAAGCCTAGTGCAGAGCATGCGGGAAGCCAGCCTCCTGGGAGGAGGAGGGGGCAGCCCAGCTGTGTGCGGCTGCAATCACTTCTTGGGCGGAGCCCAGTGCGCCTCCAGTACGGCAGAACTCCAGCTCAGCTCAGAGGCCCGATCTGGCAGAGTTGCTGGCGTGAGGCTGCTCTGCCCTGGGCCAGCCTTGCCCAGACTTGCCTCGCTGCTAGGCTTCCTGACCAGGAAGGAGCTGGCTGCTCGAGACTCGGAGACGCTCCTGACGCCTCCTGGCCTCAGCTCCACTCCTGCCTTGCCTTTGCACCTAGGCCCCAGCCGTCCTTGTGAAAGGTTTAGGAGCCGGTGGGTTGCACACTGCCAAGGCCTCCAGCAGTGAGAACTCTGTCCGAGGCAAGGGAATGGCAACTGCAGGGCTCCTCTAGCGGTCGCTTGGCCGCCCAGACTCAGCGCCCCATGGAGAGCACAAGGCTCACAGCGCCCCTGGCTGTGGTCTGCAGCCCCACACACCCGGAGGCTGACTCCGTGGACGCCCAGAAGTTGCCTGACAGACGTCCTTTCCCTAGCGCTCTCCTCCGCAGCAGAGACGTGTGCAGCTGGTGGTGCCTGCCCCTGCTTGTCTGGGCTCCCGCCGGCAGCCCCAGCTCAAGGGAAGCAGCCCCTGAGCCAAGATCTCTAGGAGGCGCGGGGCGCCCCCGCCTGGAAGCCTAGTGCACAGCATGCGGGAAGCCAGCCTCCTCGGGGGAGGAGGAGGCAGCCCGGCTGCGTTCGGCTGCAATCACTTTTTGGGCGGAGCCCAGTGCGCCTCCAGGACGGCAGAGCTCCAGCTCTGCTCAGAGGCCCGATCTGGCAGAGTTGCTGGCGTGAGGCTGCTCTGCCCTGGGCGAGCCTTGCCCAGACTTGCCTCGCTGCTAGGCTTCCTGCCCAGGAAGGAGCAGGCTGCGCGAGACTGGCAGACGCTCCTGGCGCCTTCCGGGCCTCAGCTCCACTCCTGCCTTGCCTTTGCACCTAGGCCCCAGGCGTCCTTGGGGAAGGCTTAGGAGCCGGTGGCTTGCACTCTGCCAAGGCCTCCAGCAGTGAGAGCTCTGTCAGAGGGAAGGGAATGGCAAGTGCAGGGCTCCTCCAGCGGTCGCTTGGCCGCCCAGACACAGCACAGCACGGAGAGCACCAGGCTCCCATGGCGCCTGGCTGTGGTCTGCAGCCCCACACACCCGGAGGCTGACTCCGTGAGCGTCCAGAAGGTGCCTGACACACGTCATTTCCCTAGTGCTCTCCTAAGCAGCAGAGACGTGTGCAGGTGGTTGGTGCCTGCCCCTGCCTGTCTGGGCTGCCGCCCACAGCCTCAGCTCAGGGGAAGCAGCCCCTGTGCCAAGACTGCAGGAGGCGCGGGGCATCCCTTCCTGGAAGCCAAGTGCACAGTACGCTTGGAAGCGAGCCTCCTTGGGAAGAGTCGAGGGAGCCAAGCCGCTTGCAGCTGCAATCCCTGCTTGGGCAGAGCCGAGTGTGCCTCCAGTACGGCAGAGCCCCAGCTCTGCTCAGAGGCCGGATCTAGTCAAGGTCCTTGCGCGAGGCTGCTCTGCCCTGTGCGAGACTCGCCCAGGCTTGCCTCGCTTCTAGGCTTCTTGCCCAGGAAGGAGCAGGCTGTGCGATGCTGGGAGAGGCCACTGGCGCCTTCCTGGCCTCAGCTCCACTCCTGCCTTACCTCTGCATCTAGGCCCCAGGCGTCCTTGGGGAAGGCTTAGGAGCCGGTGGCTTGCACACTGCCAAGCCCTCCAGCAGTGAGGCCTCTATTAGACGGGAGGGGAGGGCAAGGGCAGGGCTCCTCCAGCGGTTGCTTGGCCTCCCAGACTCAGGGCCGCACGGAGAGCACAAGGCTCACAGGTCCCCTGGCTGTGGTCTGCAGCCCCACACACCCGGAGGCTGACTCCGTGGGCGCCCAGAAGTTGCCCGACAGACGTCATTTCCCTAGCGCTCTCCTCCCCAGCCGAGACGTGTGCGGGTGGTGGGGCCTGCCCCTGCGTGTCTGGGCTCCCGCTGGCAGCCCCAGCTCAAGGGAAGCAGCCCCTGAGCCAAGACCTGTAGGAGGCGCGGGCGCCCCCGCCTGGAAACCTAGTGCACAGCATGCGGGAAGCGAGCCTCCTTGGGGGAAGAGGAGGCAGCCCAGCTGCGTGCGGCTGCAATCACTTCTTGGGCGGAGCCCAGTGAGCCTCCAGTACGGCAGAGCTCCAGTTCTGCTCAGAGGCCCGATCTGGCCGAGTTCCTGGCCTGAGGCTGCTCTGCCCTGGGCGAGCCTTGCCCAGACTTGCCTCGCTGCTAGGCTTCCTGACCAGGAAGGAGCAGGCTGCGCGAGACTGGGAGACGCCTCTGGCGCCTTCCTGGCCTCAGTTCCACTCCTGCCTTGCCTTTGCACCTAGTCCCCAGGCGTCCTTGCGGAGGGCTTCGGGGCCGGTGGGTTGCACGCTGCCAAGCCCTCCAGCCGTGAGAGCTCTGTCATAGGGAAGGGAATGGCAACTGCAGGGCTCCTCCAGCGGTCGCTTGGCCGCCCAGACTCAGCACGGCACGGAGAGCACCAGGTTCCCAGGGCTCCTGGCTGTGGTCTGCAGCCCCACACACCCGGAGGCTGACTCCGTGTGCGCCCAGAAGCTGCCTGACAGACGTCATTTCCCTAGTGCTCTCCTAACCAGCAGAGACGTGTGCAGGTGGTTGGTGCCTGCCCCTGCCTGTCTGGGCGGCCGCCCACAGCCTCAGCTCAGGGGATGCAGCCCCTGTGCCAAGACTGCAGGAGGCGCGGGGCATCCCTTCCTGGAAGCCAAGTGCACAGTACGCTTGGAAGCGAGCCTCCTTGGGAAGAGTCGAGGGAGCCAAGCCGCTTGCAGCTGCAATCCCTGCTTGGGCAGAGCCGAGTGTGCCTCCAGTACGGCAGAGCCCCAGCTCTGCTCAGAGGCCGGATCTAGTCAAGGTCCTTGCGCGAGGCTGCTCTGCCCTGTGCGAGACTCGCCCAGGCTTGCCTCGCTTCTAGGCTTCCTGCCCAGGAAGGAGCAGGCTGTGCGATGCTGGGAGAGGCCACTGGCGCCTTCCTGGCCTCAGCTCCACTCCTGCCTTGCCTCTGCATCTAGGCCCCAGACGTCCTTGGGGAAGGCTTAGGAGCCGGTGGCTTGCACACTGCCAAGCCCTCCAGCAGTGAGGCCTCTATTAGACGGGAGGGGAGGGCAAGTGCAGGGCTCCTCCAGCGGTTGCTTGGCCGCCCAGACTCAGCCCCGCACGGAGAGCACAAGGCTCAGAGCTCCCCTGGCTGTGGTCTGCAGCCCCACACACCCGGAGGCTGACTCCGTGGGCGCCCAGAAGTTGCCTGACAGACGTCCTATCCCTAGCGCTCTCCTCCCCAGCAGAGACGTGTGCAGGTGGTGGGGCCTGGCCCTGTGTGTCTGGGCTCCCACCGGCATCCCCAGCTCAAGGGAAGCAGCCCCTGAGCCAAGACCTGTAGGAGCACGGGGCGCCCCCGCCTGGAAGCCTAGTGCAGAGCATGCGGGAAGCCAGCCTCCTGGGAGGAGGAGCGGGCAGCCCAGCTGTGTGCGGCTGCAATCACTTCTTGGGCGGAGCCCAGTGCGCCTCCAGTAGGGCAGAACTCCAGCTCAGCTCAGAGGCCCGATCTGGCAGAGTTGCTGGCGTGAGGCTCTCTGCCCTGGGCGAGCCTTGATCAGACTTGCCTCGCTGCTAGGCTTCCTGACCAGGAAGGAGCTGACTGCAGGAGACTCGGAGACGCTCCTGACGCCTCCTGGCCTCAGCTCCACTCCTGCCTTGCCTTTGAACCTAGGCCCCAGGCGTCCTTGGGGAAGGTTTAGGAGCCGGTGGGTTGCACGCTGCCAAGCCCTCCAGCCGTGAGAGCTCTGTCATAGGGAAGGGAATGGCAAGTGCAGGGCTCCTCCAGCGGTCGCCTGGCCGCCCATACTCAGCACAGCACGGAGAGCACCAGGCTCCCAGGGCCCCTGGCTGTGGCCTGCAGCCCCACACACCCGGAGGCTGACTCCGTGGGCGCCCAGAAGTTGCCTGACAGACGTCCTATCCCTAGCGCTCTCCTCCCCAGCAGAGACGTGTGCAGCGGGTGGGGCCTGCCCCTGCGTGTCTGGGCTCCCGCCGGCAGCCCCAGCTCAAGGGAAGCAGCCTCTGAGCCAAGACCTGTAGGAGGCGCGGGGCGCCCCCGCCTGGAAGCCTAGTGCACAGCATGCGGGAAGGCAGCCTCCTCGGGGGACGAGGAGGCAGCCCGGCTGCGTGCAGCTGCAATCACTTCTTGGGCGGAGACCAGTGTGCCTCCAGTACGGCAGAGCTCCAGCTCTGCTCAGAAGCCCGATCTGGCAGAGTTGCTGGCGTGAGGCTGCTCTGCCCTGGTCCAGCCTTGCCCAGACTTGCCTCGCTGCTAGGCTTCCTGACCAGGAAGGAGCTGGCTGCTCGAGACTCGGAGACACTCCTGACGCCTCCTGGCCTCAGCTCCACTCCTGCCTTGCCTTTGCACCTAGGCCCCAGCCGTCCTTGTGAAAGGTTTAGGAGCCGGTGGGTTGCACACTGCCAAGGCCTCCAGCAGTGAGAACTCTGTCCGAGGCAAGGGAATGGCTACTGCAGGGCTCCTCTAGCGGTCGCTTGGCCGCCAAGACTCAGCGCCCCATGGAGAGCACAAGGCTCACACCGCCCCTGGTTGTGGTCTGCAGCCCCACACACCCGGAGGCTGACTCCGTGGACGCCCAGAAGTTGCCTGACAGACGTCCTTTCCCTAGCGCTCTCCTCCGCAGCAGAGACGTGTGCAGCTGGTGGTGCCTGCCCCTGCTTGTCTGGGCTCCCGCCGGCAGCCCCAGCTCAAGGGAAGCAGCCCCTGAGCCAAGATCTCTAGGAGGCGCGGGGCGCCCCCGCCTGGAAGCCTAGTGCACAGCATGCGGGAAGCCAGGCTCCTCGGGGGAGGAGGAGGCAGCCCGGCTGCGTTCGGCTGCAATCACTTCTTGGGCGGAGCCCAGTGCGCCTCCAGGACGGCAGAGCTCCAGCTCTGCTCAGAGGCCCGATCTGGCAGAGTTGCTGGCGTGAGGCTGCTCTGCCCTGGGCGAGCCTTGCCCAGACTTGCCTCGCTGCTAGGCTTCCTGCCCAGGAAGGAGCAGGCTGCGCGAGACTGGCAGACGCTCCTGGCGCCTTCCGGGCCTCAGCTCCACTCCTGCCTTGCCTTTGCACCTAGGCCCCAGGCGTCCTTGGGGAAGGCTTAGGAGCCGGTGGCTTGCACACTGCCAAGGCCTCCAGCAGTGAGAGCTCTGTCAGAGGGAAGGGAATGGCAAGTGCAGGGCTCCTCCAGCGGTCGCTTGGCCGCCCAGACACAGCACAGCACGGAGAGCACCAGGCTCCCATGGCGCCTGGCTGTGGTCTGCAGCCCCACACACCCGGAGGCTGACTCCGTGAGCGTCCAGAAGGTGCCTGACACACGTCATTTCCCTAGTGCTCTCCTAAGCAGCAGAGACGTGTGCAGGTGGTTGGTGCCTGCCCCTGCCTGTCTGGGCTGCCGCCCACAGCCTGAGCTCAGGGGAAGCAGCCCCTGTGCCAAGACTGCAGGAGGCGCGGGGCATCCCTTCCTGGAAGCCAAGTGCACAGTACGCTTGGAAGCGAGCCTCCTTGGGAAGAGTCGAGGGAGCCAAGCCGCTTGCAGCTGCAATCCCTGCTTGGGCAGAGCCGAGTGTGCCTCCAGTACGGCAGAGCCCCAGCTCTGCTCAGAGGCCGGATCTAGTCAAGGTCCTTGCGCGAGGCTGCTCTGCCCTGTGCGAGACTCGCCCAGGCTTGCCTCGCTTCTAGGCTTCCTGCCCAGGAAGGAGCAGGCTGTGCGATGCTGGGAGAGGCCACTGGCGCCTTCCTGGCCTCAGCTCCACTCCTGCCTTGCCTCTGCATCTAGGCCCCAGACGTCCTTGGGGAAGGCTTAGGAGCCGGTGGCTTGCACACTGCCAAGCCCTCCAGCAGTGAGGCCTCTATTAGACGGGAGGGGAGGGCAAGTGCAGGGCTCCTCCAGCGGTTGCTTGGCCGCCCAGACTCAGCCCCGCACGGAGAGCACAAGGCTCACAGCTCCCCTGGCTGTGGTCTGCAGCCCCACACACCCGGAGGCTGACTCCGTGGGCGCCCAGAAGTTGCCTGACAGACGTCCTATCCCTAGCGCTCTCCTCCCCAGCAGAGGCGTGTGCAGGTGGTGGGGCCTGGCCCTGTGTGTCTGGGCTCCCACCGGCATCCCCAGCTCAAGGGAAGCAGCCCCTGAGCCAAGACCTGTAGGAGCACGGGGCGCCCCCGCCTGGAAGCCTAGTGCAGAGCATGCGGGAAGCCAGCCTCCTGGGAGGAGGAGGGGGCAGCCCAGCTGTGTGCGGCTGCAATCACTTCTTGGGCGGAGCCCAGTGCGCCTCCAGTAGGGCAGAACTCCAGCTCAGCTCAGAGGCCCGATCTGGCAGAGTTGCTGGCGTGAGGCTGCTCTGCCCTGGGCGAGCCTTGATCAGACTTGCCTCGCTGCTAGGCTTCCTGACCAGGAAGGAGCTGACTGCAGGAGACTCGGAGACGCTCCTGACGCCTCCTGGCCTCAGCTCCACTCCTGCCTTGCCTTTGCACCTAGGCCCCAGGCGTCCTTGGGGAAGGTTTAGGAGCCGGTGGGTTGCACGCTGCCAAGCCCTCCAGCCGTGAGAGCTCTGTCATAGGGAAGGGAATGGCAAGTGCAGGGCTCCTCCAGCGGTCGCTTGGCCGCCCAGACACAGCACAGCACGGAGAGCACCAGGCTCCCATGGCGCCTGGCTGTGGTCTGCAGCCCCACACACCCGGAGGCTGACTCCGTGTGCGCCCAGAAGCTGCCTGACAGACGTCATTTCCCTAGTGCTCTCCTAACCAGCAGAGACGTGTGCAGGTGGTTGGTGCCTGCCCCTGCCTGTCTGGGCGGCCGCCCACAGCCTCAGCTCAGGGGAAGCAGCCCCTGTGCCAAGACTTGCAGGAGGCGCGGGGCGTCCCTGCCTGGAAGCCAAGTGCACAGTGCGCTTGCAAGCGAGCCTCCTTGGGAAGAGTCGAGGGAGCCAAGCCGCGTGCAGCTGCCATCCCTGCTTGGGCGGAGCCGAGTGTGCCTCCAGTATGGCAGAGCCCCAGCTCTGCTCAGAGGCCGGATCTAGTCAAGTTCCTTGCGCGAGGCTGCTCTGCCCTGTGCGAGACTTGCCCAGGCTTGCCTCGCTTCTAGGCTTCCTGCCCAGGAAGGAGCAGGCTGTGCGATGTTGGGAGAGGCCACTGGCGCCTTCCTGGCCTCAGCTCCACTCCTGCCTTGCCTCTGCATCTAGGCCCCAGACGTCCTTGGGGAAGGCTTAGGAGCCGGTGGCTTGCACACTGCCAAGCCCTCCAGCAGTGAGGCCTCTATTAGACGGGAGGGGAGGGCAAGTGCAGAGCTCCTCCAGCGGTTGCTTGGCCGCCCAGACTCAGCCCCGCACGGAGAGCACAAGGCTCACAGCTCCCCTGGCTGTGGTCTGCAGCCCCACACACCCGGAGGCTGACTCCGTGGGCGCCCAGAAGTTGCCTGACAGACGTCCTATCCCTAGCGCTCTCCTCCCCAGCAGAGGCGTGTGCAGGTGGTTGGGCCTGGCCCTGTGTGTCTGGGCTCACATCGGCATCCCCAGCTCAAGGGAAGCATCCCCTGAGCCAAGACCTGTAGGAGCACGGGGCACCCCCGCCTGGAAGCCTAGTGCAGAGCATGCGGGAAGCCAGCCTCCTGGGAGGAGGAGGGGGCAGCCCAGCTGTGTGCGGCTGCAATCACTTCTTGGGCGGAGCCCAGTGCGCCTCCAGTACGGCAGAACTCCAGCTCAGCTCAGAGGCCCGATCTGGCAGAGTTGCTGGCGTGAGGCTGCTCTCCCCTGGGCGAGCCTTGATCAGACTTGCCTCGCTGCTAGGCTTCCTGACCAGGAAGGAGCTGACTGCAGGAGACTCGGAGACGCTCCTGACGCCTCCTGGCCTCAGCTCCACTCCTGCCTTGCCTTTGCACCTAGGCCCCAGGCGTCCTTGGGGAAGGTTTAGGAGCCGGTGGGTTGCACGCTGCCAAGCCCTCCAGCCGTGAGA
This sequence comes from Budorcas taxicolor, assembly GCF_023091745.1. NCBI lineage: Eukaryota > Metazoa > Chordata > Mammalia > Artiodactyla > Bovidae > Budorcas > Budorcas taxicolor. The sequence goes on from NW_026291664.1 coordinate 53,289, forward strand.
GCTCTGTCATAGGGAAGGGAATGGCAAGTGCAGGGCTCCTCCAGCGGTCGCCTGGCCGCCCATACTCAGCACAGCACAGAGAGCACCAGGCTCCCAGGGCCCCTGGCTGTGGCCTGCAGCCCCACACACCCGGAGGCTGACTCCGTGGGCGCCCAGAAGTTGCCTGACAGACGTCCTATCCCTAGCGCTCTCCTCCCCAGCAGAGACGTGTGCAGCGGGTGGGGCCTGCCCCTGCGTGTCTGGGCTCCCGCCGGCAGCCCCAGCTCAAGGGAAGCAGCCCCTGAGCCAAGACCTGTAGGAGGCGCGGGGCGCCCCCGCCTGGAAGCCTAGTGCACAGCATGCGGGAAGGCAGCCTCCTCGGGGGACGAGGAGGCAGCCCGGCTGCGTGCAGCTGCAATCACTTCTTGGGCGGAGACCAGTGTGCCTCCAGGACGGCAGAGCTCCAGCTCTGCTCAGAAGCCCGATCTGGCAGAGTTGCTGGCGTGAGGCTGCTCTGCCCTGGGCCAGCCTTGCCCAGACTTGCCTCGCTGCTAGGCTTCCTGACCAGGAAGGAGCTGGCTGCTCGAGACTCGGAGACGCTCCTGGCGCCTCCTGGCCTCAGCTCCACTCCTGCCTTGCCTTTGCAACTAGGCCCCAGGCGTCCTTGGGGAAGGTTTAGGAGCCGGTGGGTTGCACACTGCCAAGGCCTCCAGCAGTGAGAACTCTGTCCGAGGCAAGGGAATGGCAACTGCAGGGCTCCTCTAGCGGTCGCTTGGCCGCCCAGACTCAGCGCCCCATGGAGAGCACAAGGCTCACAGCGCCCCTGGCTGTGGTCTGCAGCCCCACACACCCGGAGGCTGACTCCGTGAGCGTCCAGAAGGTGCCTGACACACGTCATTTCCCTAGTGCTCTCCTAAGCAGCAGAGACGTGTGCAGGTGGTTGGTGCCTGCCCCTGCCTGTCTGGGCTGCCACCCACAGCCTCAGCTCAGGGGAAGCAGCCCCTGTGCCAAGACTGCAGGAGGCGCGGGGCATCCCTGGCTGGAAGCCAAGTGCACAGTACGCTTGGAAGCGAGCCTCCTTGGGAAGAGTCGAGGGAGCCAAGCCGCCTGCAGCTGCAATCCCTGCTTGGGCAGAGCCGAGTGTGCCTCCAGGACGGCAGAGCTCCAGCTCTGCTCAGAGGCCGGATCTAGTCAAGTTCCTTGCGCGAGGCTGCTCTGCCCTGTGCGAGACTTGCCCAGGCTTGCGTCGCTTCTAGGCTTCCTGACCAGGAAGGAGCTGGCTGCTCGAGACTCGGAGACGCTCCTGACGCCTCCTGGCCTCAGCTTCACTCCTGCCTTGCCTTTGCACCTAGGCCCCAGGGTCCTTGTGAAAGGTTTAGGAGCCAGTGGGTTGCACACTGCCAAGGCCTCCAGCAGTGAGAACTCTGTCCGAGGCAAGGGAATGGCAACTGCAGGGCTCCTCTAGCGGTCGCTTGGCCGCCCAGACTCAGCGCCCCATGGAGAGCACAAGGCTCACAGCGCCCCTGGCTGTGCTCTGCAGCCCCACACACCCGGAGGCTGACTCCGTGGACGCCCAGAAGTTGCCTGACGGACGTCTTTTCCCTAGCGCTCTCCTCCGCAGCAGAGACTTGTGCAGCTGGTGGTGCCTGCCCCTGCTTGTCTGGGCTCCCGCCGGCAGCCCCAGCTCAAGGGAAGCAGCCCCTGAGCCAAGATCTGTAGGAGGCGCGGGGCGCCCCCGCCTGGAAGCCTAGTGCACAGCATGCGGGAAGCCAGCCTCCTCGGGGGAGGAGGAGGCAGCCCGGCTGCGTTCGGCTGCAATCACTTCTTGGGCGGAGCCCAGTGCGCCTCCAGGACGGCAGAGCTCCAGCTCTGCTCAGAGGCCCGATCTGGCAGAGTTGCTGGCGTGAGGCTGCTCTGCCCTGGGCGAGCCTTGCCCAGACTTGCCTCGCTGCTAGGCTTCCTGCCCAGGAAGGAGCAGGCTGCGCGAGACTGGGAGACGCTCCTGGCGCCTTCCGGGCCTCAGCTCCACTCCTGCCATGCCTTTGCACCTAGGCCCCAGCCGTCCTTGGGGAAGGCTTAGGAGCCGGTGGCTTGCACACTGCCAAGGCCTCCAGCAGTGAGAGCTCTGTCAGAGGGAAGGGAATGGCAAGTGCAGGGCTCCTCCAGCGGTCGCTTGGCCGCCCAGACACAGCACAGCACGGAGAGCACCAGGCTCCCATGGCGCCTGGCTGTGGTCTGCAGCCCCACACACCCGGAGGCTGACTCCGTGAGCGTCCAGAAGGTGCCTGACACACGTCATTTCCCTAGTGCTCTCCTAAGCAGCAGAGACGTGTGCAGGTGGTTGGTGCCTGCCCCTGCCTGTCTGGGCTGCCGCCCACAGCCTCAGCTCAGGGGAAGCAGCCCCTGTGCCAAGACTGCAGGAGGCGCGGGGCATCCCTTCCTGGAAGCCAAGTGCACAGTACGCTTGGAAGCGAGCCTCCTTGGGAAGAGTCGAGGGAGCCAAGCCGCTTGCAGCTGCAATCCCTGCTTGGGCAGAGCCGAGTGTGCCTCCAGTACGGCAGAGCCCCAGCTCTGCTCAGAGGCCGGATCTAGTCAAGGTCCTTGCGCGAGGCTGCTCTGCCCTGTGCGAGACTCGCCCAGGCTTGCCTCGCTTCTAGGCTTCTTGCCCAGGAAGGAGCAGGCTGTGCGATGCTGGGAGAGGCCACTGGCGCCTTCCTGGCCTCAGCTCCACTCCTGCCTTACCTCTGCATCTAGGCCCCAGGCGTCCTTGGGGAAGGCTTAGGAGCCGGTGGCTTGCACACTGCCAAGCCCTCCAGCAGTGAGGCCTCTTTTAGACGGGAGGGGAGGGCAAGGGCAGGGCTCCTCCAGCGGTTGCTTGGCCGCCCAGACTCAGCGCCGCACGGAGAGCACAAGGCTCACAGGTCCCCTGGCTGTGGTCTGCAGCCCCACACACCCGGAGGCTGACTCCGTGGGCGCCCAGAAGTTACCCGACAGACGTCATTTCCCTAGCGCTCTCCTCCCCAGCCGAGACGTGTGCGGGTGGTGGGGCCTGCCCCTGCGTGTCTGGGCTCCCGCTGGCAGCCCCAGCTCAAGGGAAGCAGCCCCTGAGCCAAGACCTGTAGGAGGCGCGGGCGCCCCCGCCTGGAAACCTAGTGCACAGCATGCGGGAAGCGAGCCTCCTTGGGGGAAGAGGAGGCAGCCCAGCTGCGTGCGGCTGCAATCACTTCTTGGGCGGAGCCCAGTGAGCCTCCAGTACGGCAGAGCTCCAGTTCTGCTCAGAGGCCCGATCTGGCCGAGTTCCTGGCCTGAGGCTGCTCTGCCCTGGGCGAGCCTTGCCCAGACTTGCCTCGCTGCTAGGCTTCCTGACCAGGAAGGAGCAGGCTGCGCGAGACTGGGAGACGCCTCTGGCGCCTTCCTGGCCTCGTTCCACTCCTGCCTTGCCTTTGCACCTAGTCCCCAGGCGTCCTTGTGGAGGGCTTCGGGGCCGGTGGGTTGCACGCTGCCAAGCCCTCCAGCCGTGAGAGCTCTGTCATAGGGAAGGGAATGGCAACTGCAGGGCTCCTCCAGCGGTCGCTTGGCCGCCCAGACTCAGCACGGCACGGAGAGCACCAGGCTCCCAGGGCTCCTGGCTGTGGTCTGCAGCCCCACACACCCGGAGGCTGACTCCGTGTGCGCCCAGAAGCTACCTGACAGACGTCATTTCCCTAGTGCTCTCCTAACCAGCAGAGACGTGTGCAGGTGGTTGGTGCCTGCCCCTGCCTGTCTGGGCGGCCGCCCACAGCCTCAGCTCAGGGGAAGCAGCCCCTGTGCCAAGACTTGCAGGAGGCGCGGGGCGTCCCTGCCTGGAAGCCAAGTGCACAGTGCGCTTGCAAGCGAGCCTCCTTGGGAAGAGTCGAGGGAGCCAAGCCGCGTGCAGCTGCCATCCCTGCTTGGGCGGAGCCGAGTGTGCCTCCAGTACGGCAGAGCCCCAGCTCTGCTCAGAGCCCGGATCTAGTCAAGTTCCTTGCGCGAGGCTGCTCTGCCATGTGCGAGACTTGCCCAGGCTTGCCTCGCTTCTAGGCTTCCTGCCCAGGAAGGAGCAGGCTGTGCGATGCTGGGAGAGGCCACTGGCGCCTTCCTGGCCTCAGCTCCACTCCTGCCTTGCCTCTGCATCTAGGCCCCAGACGTCCTTGGGGAAGGCTTAGGAGCCGGTGGCTTGCACACTGCCAAGCCCTCCAGCAGTGAGGCCTCTATTAGACGGGCGGGGAGGGCAAGTGCAGAGCTCCTCCAGCGGTTGCTTGGCCGCCCAGACTCAGCCCCGCACGGAGAGCACAAGGCTCACAGCTCCCCTGGCTGTGGTCTGCAGCCCCACACACCCGGAGGCTGACTCCGTGGGCTCCCAGAAGTTGCCTGACAGACGTCCTATCCCTAGCGCTCTCCTCCCCAGCAGAGGCGTGTGCAGGTGGTGGGGCCTGGCCCTGTGTGTCTGGGCTCCCACCGGCATCCCCAGCTCAAGGGAAGCAGCCCCTGAGCCAAGACCTGTAGGAGCACGGGGCGCCCCCGCCTGGAAGCCTAGTGCAGAGCATGCGGGAAGCCAGCCTCCTGGGAGGAGGAGGGGGCAGCCCAGCTGTGTGCGGCTGCAATCACTTCTTGGGCGGAGCCCAGTGCGCCTCCAGTAGGGCAGAACTCCAGCTCAGCTCAGAGGCCCGATCTGGCAGAGTTGCTGGCGTGAGGCTGCTCTGCCCTGGGCGAGCCTTGATCAGACTTGCCTCGCTGCTAGGCTTCCTGACCAGGAAGGAGCTGACTGCAGGAGACTCGGAGACGCTCCTGACGCCTCCTGGCCTCAGCTCCACTCCTGCCTTGCCTTTGCACCTAGGCCCCAGGCGTCCTTGGGGAAGGTTTAGGAGCCGGTGGGTTGCACGCTGCCAAGCCCTCCAGCCGTGAGAGCTCTGTCATAGGGAAGGGAATGGCAAGTGCAGGGCTCCTCCAGCGGTCGCCTGGCCGCCCATACTCAGCACAGCACGGAGAGCACCAGGCTCCCAGGGCCCCTGGCTGTGGCCTGCAGCCCCACACACCCGGAGGCTGACTCCGTGGGCGCCCAGAAGTTGCCTGACAGACGTCCTATCCCTAGCGCTCTCCTCCCCAGCAGAGACGTGTGCAGCGGGTGGGGCCTGCCCCTGCGTGTCTGGGCTCCCGCCGGCAGCCCCAGCTCAAGGGAAGCAGCCCCTGAGCCAAGACCTGTAGGAGGCGCGGGGCGCCCCCGCCTGGAAGCCTAGTGCACAGCATGCGGGAAGGCAGCCTCCTCGGGGGACGAGGAGGCAGCCTGGCTGCGTGCAGCTGCAATCACTTCTTGGGTGGAGACCAGTGTGCCTCCAGTACGGCAGAGCTCCAGCTCTGCTCAGAAGCCCAATCTGGCAGAGTTGCTGGCGTGAGGCTGCTCTGCCCTGGTCCAGCCTTGCCCAGACTTGCCTCGCTGCTAGGCTTCCTGACCAGGAAGGAGCTGGCTGCTCGAGACTCGGAGACACTCCTGACGCCTCCTGGCCTCAGCTCCACTCCTGCCTTGCCTTTGCACCTAGGCCCCAGCCGTCCTTGTGAAAGGTTTAGGAGCCGGTGGGTTGCACACTGCCAAGGCCTCCAGCAGTGAGAACTCTGTCCGAGGCAAGGGAATGGCTACTGCAGGGCTCCTCTAGCGGTCGCTTGGCCGCCAAGACTCAGCGCCCCATGGAGAGCACAAGGCTCACACCGCCCCTGGTTGTGGTCTGCAGCCCCACACACCCGGAGGCTGACTCCGTGGACGCCCAGAAGTTGCCTGACAGACGTCCTTTCCCTAGCGCTCTCCTCCGCAGCAGAGACGTGTGCAGCTGGTGGTGCCTGCCCCTGCTTGTCTGGGCTCCCGCCGGCAGCCCCAGCTCAAGGGAAGCAGCCCCTGAGCCAAGATCTCTAGGAGGCGCGGGGCGCCCCCGCCTGGAAGCCTAGTGCACAGCATGCGGGAAGCCAGGCTCCTCGGGGGAGGAGGAGGCAGCCCGGCTGCGTTCGGCTGCAATCACTTCTTGGGCGGAGCCCAGTGCGCCTCCAGGACGGCAGAGCTCCAGCTCTGCTCAGAGGCCCGATCTGGCAGAGTTGCTGGCGTGAGGCTGCTCTGCCCTGGGCCAGCCTTGCCCAGACTTGCCTCGCTGCTAGGCTTCCTGCCCAGGAAGGAGCAGGCTGCGCGAGACTGGCAGACGCTCCTGGCGCCTTCCGGGCCTCAGCTCCACTCCTGCCTTGCCTTTGCACCTAGGCCCCAGGCGTCCTTGGGGAAGGCTTAGGAGCCGGTGGCTTGCACACTGCCAAGGCCTCCAGCAGTGAGAGCTCTGTCAGAGGGAAGGGAATGGCAAGTGCAGGGCTCCTCCAGCGGTCGCTTGGCCGCCCAGACACAGCACAGCACGGAGAGCACCAGGCTCCCATGGCGCCTGGCTGTGGTCTGCAGCCCCACACACCCGGAGGCTGACTCCGTGTGCGCCCAGAAGCTGCCTGACAGACGTCATTTCCCTAGTGCTCTCCTAACCAGCAGAGACGTGTGCAGGTGGTTGGTGCCTGCCCCTGCCTGTCTGGGCGGCCGCCCACAGCCTCAGCTCAGGGGAAGCAGCCCCTGTGCCAAGACTTGCAGGAGGCGCGGGGCGTCCCTGCCTGGAAGCCAAGTGCACAGTGCGCTTGCAAGCGAGCCTCCTTGGGAAGAGTCGAGGGAGCCAAGCCGCGTGCAGCTGCCATCCCTGCTTGGGCGGAGCCGAGTGTGCCTCCAGTATGGCAGAGCCCCAGCTCTGCTCAGAGGCCGGATCTAGTCAAGTTCCTTGCGCGAGGCTGCTCTGCCCTGTGCGAGACTTGCCCAGGCTTGCCTCGCTTCTAGGCTTCCTGCCCAGGAAGGAGCAGGCTGTGCGATGTTGGGAGAGGCCACTGGCGCCTTCCTGGCCTCAGCTCCACTCCTGCTTTGCCTCTGCATCTGGGCCCCAGACGTCCTTGGGGAAGGCTTAGGAGCCGGTGGCTTGCACACTGCCAAGCCCTCCAGCAGTGAGGCCTCTATTAGACGGGAGGGGAGGGCAAGTGCAGAGCTCCTCCAGCGGTTGCTTGGCCGCCCAGACTCAGCCCCGCACGGAGAGCACAAGGCTCACAGCTCCCCTGGCTGTGGTCTGCAGCCCCACACACCCGGAGGCTGACTCCGTGGGCGCCCAGAAGTTGCCTGACAGACGTCCTATCCCTAGCGCTCTCCTCCCCAGCAGAGGCGTGTGCAGGTGGTGGGGCCTGGCCCTGTGTGTCTGGGCTCCCATCGGCATCCCCAGCTCAAGGGAAGCAGCCCCTGAGCCAAGACCTGTAGGAGCACGGGGCACCCCCGCCTGGAAGCCTAGTGCAGAGCATGCGGGAAGCCAGCCTCCTGGGAGGAGGAGGGGGCAGCCCAGCTGTGTGCGGCTGCAATCACTTCTTGGGCGGAGCCCAGTGCGCCTCCAGTACGGCAGAACTCCAGCTCAGCTCAGAGGCCCGATCTGGCAGAGTTGCTGGCGTGAGGCTGCTCTGCCCTGGGCGAGCCTTGATCAGACTTGCCTCGCTGCTAGGCTTCCTGACCAGGAAGGAGCTGACTGCAGGAGACTCGGAGACGCTCCTGACGCCTCCTGGCCTCAGCTCCACTCCTGCCTTGCCTTTGCACCTAGGCCCCAGGCGTCCTTGGGGAAGGTTTAGGAGCCGGTGGGTTGCACGCTGCCAAGCCCTCCAGCCGTGAGAGCTCTGTCATAGGGAAGGGAATGGCAAGTGCAGGGCTCCTCCAGCGGTCGCCTGGCCGCCCATACTCAGCACAGCACGGAGAGCACCAGGCTCCCAGGGCCCCTGGCTGTGGCCTGCAGCCCCACACACCCGGAGGCTGACTCCGTGGGCGCCCAGAAGTTGCCTGACAGACGTCCTATCCCTAGCGCTCTCCTCCCCAGCAGAGACGTGTGCAGCGGGTGGGGCCTGCCCCTGCGTGTCTGGGCTCCCGCCGGCAGCCCCAGCTCAAGGGAAGCAGCCCCTGAGCCAAGACCTGTAGGAGGCGCGGGGCGCCCCCGCCTGGAAGCCTAGTGCACAGCATGCGGGAAGGCAGCCTCCTCGGGGGACGAGGAGGCAGCCCGGCTGCGTGCAGCTGCAATCACTTCTTGGGCGGAGACCAGTGTGCCTCCAGTACGGCAGAGCTCCAGCTCTGCTCAGAAGCCCGATCTGGCAGAGTTGCTGGCGTGAGGCTGCTCTGCCCTGGGCCAGCCTTGCCCAGACTTGCCTCGCTGCTAGGCTTCCTGACCAGGAAGGAGCTGGCTGCTCGAGACTCGGAGACGCTCCTGACGCCTCCTGGCCTCAGCTCCACTCCTGCCTTGCCTTTGCACCTAGGCCCCAGCCGTCCTTGTGAAAGGTTTAGGAGCCGGTGGGTTGCACACTGCCAAGGCCTCCAGCAGTGAGAACTCTGTCCGAGGCAAGGGAATGGCAACTGCAGGGCTCCTCTAGCGGTCGCTTGGCCGCCCAGACTCAGCGCCCCATGGAGAGCACAAGGCTCACAGCGCCCCTGGCTGTGGTCTGCAGCCCCACACACCCGGAGGCTGACTCCGTGAGCGTCCAGAAGGTGCCTGACACACGTCATTTCCCTAGTGCTCTCCTAACCAGCAGAGACGTGTGCAGGTGGTTGGGGCCTGCCCCTGCCTGTCTGGGCGGCCGCCCACAGCCTCAGCTCAGGGGAAGCAGCCCCTGTGCCAAGACTTGCAGGAGGCGCGGGGCGTCCCTGCCTGGAAGCCAAGTGCACAGTGCGCTTGCAAGCGAGCCTCCTTGGGAAGAGTCGAGGGAGCCCAGCCGCGTGCAGCTGCCATCCCTGCTTGGGCGGAGCCGAGTGTGCCTCCAGTACGGCAGAGCCCCAGCTCTGCTCAGAGTCCGGATCTAGTCAAGGTCCTTGCGCGAGGCTGCTCTGCCCTGTGCGAGACTTGCCCAGGCTTGCCTCGCTTCTAGGCTTCCTGCCCAGGAAGGAGCAGGCTGTGCGATGCTGGGAGAGGCCACTGGCGGCTTCCTGGCCTCAGCTCCACTCCTGCCTTGCCTCTGCATCTAGGCCCCAGACGTCCTTGGGGAAGGCTTAGGAACCGGTGGCTTGCACACTGCCAAGCCCTCCAGCAGTGAGGCCTCTATTAGACGGGAGGGGAGGGCAAGTGCAGGGCTCCTCCAGCGGTTGCTTGGCCGCCCAGACTCAGCCCCGCACGGAGAGCACAAGGCTCACAGCTCCCCTGGCTGTGGTCTGCAGCCCCACTCACCCGGAGGCTGACTCCATGGGCGCCCAGAAGTTGCCTGACAGACGTCCTATCCCTAGCGCTCTCCTCCCCAGCAGAGGCGTGTGCAGCTGGTGGGGCCTGCCCCTGCGTGTCTGGGCTCCCGCCAGCAGCCCCAGCTCAAGGGAAGCAGCCCCTGAGCCAAGACCTGTAGGAGGCACGGGCGCCCCAGCCTGGAAGCCTAGTGCACAGCATGCGGGAAGCCAGCCTCCTCGGGGGAAGAGGAGGCAGCCCAGCTGCGTGCGGCTGCAATCACTTCTTGGGCGGAGCCCAGTGATCCTCCAGTACGGCAGAGCTCCAGCTCTGCTCAGAGGCCCGATCTGGCAGAGTTGCTGGCGTGAGGCTGCTCTGCCCTGGGCGAGCCTTGCCCAGACTTGCCTCGCTGCTAGGCTTCCTGACCAGGAAGGAGCAGGCTGCGCAAAACTGGGAGACGCTCCTGGCGCCTTCCTGGCCTCAGCTCCACTCCTGCCTTGCCTTTGCACCTAGAACCCAGGCGTCCTTGCGGAGGGCTTCGTGGCCGGTGGGTTGCACGCTGCCAAGCACTCCAGCCGTGAGAGCTCTGTCATAGGGAAGGGAATGGCAACTGCAGGGCTCCTCCAGCGGTCGCTTGGCCGCCCAGACTCAGCACGGCACGGAGAGCACCAGGCTCCCAGGGCTCCTGGCTGTGGTCTGCAGCCCCACACACCCGGAGGCTGACTCCGTGAGCGCCCAGAAGCTGCCTGACAGACGTCATTTCCCTAGTGCTCTCCTAACCAGCAGAGACGTGTGCAGGTGGTTGGGGCCTGCCCCTGCCTGTCTGGGCGGCCGCCCACAGCCTCAGCTCAGGGGAAGCAGCCCCTGTGCCAAGACTTGCAGGAGGCGCGGGGCGTCCCTGCCTGGAAGCCAAGTGCACAGTGCGCTTGCAAGCGAGCCTCCTTGGGAAGAGTCGAGGGAGCCCAGCCGCGTGCAGCTGCCATCCCTGCTTGGGCGGAGCCGAGTGTGCCTCCAGTACGGCAGAGCCCCAGCTCTGCTCAGAGGCCGGATCTAGTCAAGTTCCTTGCGCGAGGCTGCTCTGCCCTGTGCGAGACTTGCCCAGGCTTGCCTCGCTTCTAGGCTTCCTGCCCAGGAAGGAGCAGGCTGTGCGATGCTGGGAGAGGCCACTGGCGCCTTCCTGGCCTCAGCTCCACTCCTGCCTTGCCTTTGCACCTAGGCCCCAGGCGTCCTTGTGGAAGGCTTAGGAGCCGGTGCCTTGCACACTGCCAAGCCCTCCAGCAGAGAGGCCTCTCTTAGAGGGGAGGGGAGGGCAAGTGCAGGGCTCCTCCAGCGGTTGCTTGGCCGCCCAGACTCAGCTCCGCACGGAGAGCACAAGGCTCACAGGTCCCCTGGCTGTGGTCTGCAGCCCCACACACCCGGAGGCTGACTCCGTGGGCGCCCAGAAGTTGCCTGACAGACGTGCTATCCCTAGCGCTCTCCTCCCCAGCAGAGACGTGTGCAGGTGGTGGGGCCTGGCCCTGTGTGTCTGGGCTCCCACCGGCATCCCCAGCTCAAGGGAAGCAGCCCCTGAGCCAAGACCTGTAGGAGCACGGGGCGCCCCCGCCTGGAAGCCTAGTGCAGAGCATGCGGGAAGCCAGCCTCCTGGGAGGAGGAGGGGGCAGCCCAGCTGTGTGCGGCTGCAATCACTTCTTGGGCGGAGCCCAGTGCGCCTCCAGTACGGCAGAACTCCAGCTCAGCTCAGAGGCCCGATCTGGCAGAGTTGCTGGCGTGAGGCTGCTCTGCCCTGGGCGAGCCTTGATCAGACTTGCCTCGCTGCTAGGCTTCCTGACCAGGAAGGAGCTGACTGCAGGAGACTCGGAGACGCTCCTGACGCCTCCTGGCCTCAGCTCCACTCCTGCCTTGCCTTTGCACCTAGGCCCCAGGCGTCCTTGGGGAAGGTTTAGGAGCCGGTGGGTTGCACGCTGCCAAGCCCTCCAGCCGTGAGAGCTCTGTCATAGGGAAGGGAATGGCAAGTGCAGGGCTCCTCCAGCGGTCGCCTGGCCGCCCATACTCAGCACAGCACGGAGAGCACCAGGCTCCCAGGGCCCCTGGCTGTGGCCTGCAGCCCCACACACCCGGAGGCTGACTCCGTGGGCGCACAGAAGTTGCCTGACAGACGTCCTATCCCTAGCGCTCTCCTCCCCAGCAGAGACGTGTGCAGCGGGTGGGGCCTGCCCCTGCGTGTCTGGGCTTCCGCCGGCAGCCCCAGCTCAAGGGAAGCAGCCCCTGAGCCAAGACCTGTAGGAGGCGCGGGGCGCCCCCGCCTGGAAGCCTAGTGCACAGCATGCGGGAAGGCAGCCTCCTCGGGGGACGAGGAGGCAGCCCGGCTGCGTGCAGCTGCAATCACTTCTTGGGCGGAGACCAGTGTGCCTCCAGTACGGCAGAGCTCCAGCTCTGCTCAGAAGCCCGATCTGGCAGAGTTGCTGGCGTGAGGCTGCTCTGCCCTGGGCCAGCCTTGCCCAGACTTGCCTCGCTGCTAGGCTTCCTGACCAGGAAGGAGCTGGCTGCTCGAGACTCGGAGACGCTCCTGACGCCTCCTGGCCTCAGCTCCACTCCTGCCTTGCCTTTGCACCTAGGCCCCAGCCGTCCTTGTGAAAGGTTTAGGAGCCGGTGGGTTGCACACTGCCAAGGCCTCCAGCAGTGAGAACTCTGTCCGAGGCAAGGGAATGGCAACTGCAGGGCTCCTCTAGCGGTCGCTTGGCCGCCCAGACTCAGCGCCCCATGGAGAGCACAAGGCTCACAGCGCCCCTGGCTGTGGTCTGCAGCCCCACACACCCGGAGGCTGACTCCGTGAGCGTCCAGAAGGTGCCTGACACACGTCATTTCCCTAGTGCTCTCCTAAGCAGCAGAGACGTGTGCAGGTGGTTGGTGCCTGCCCCTGCCTGTCTGGGCTGCCACCCACAGCCTCAGCTCAGGGGAAGCAGCCCCTGTGCCAAGACTGCAGGAGGCGCGGGGCATCCCTGCCTGGAAGCCAAGTGCACAGCATGCGGGAAGGCAGCCTCCTCGGGGGACAAGGAGGCAGCCCGGCTGCGTGCAGCTGCAATCACTTCTTGGGCGGAGACCAGTGTGCCTCCAGGACGGCAGAGCTCCAGCTCTGCTCAGAGGCCGGATCTAGTCAAGTTCCTTGCGCGAGGCTGCTCTGCCCTGTGCGAGACTTGCCCAGGCTTGCGTCGCTTCTAGGCTTCCTGACCAGGAAGGAGCTGGCTGCTCGAGACTCGGAGACGCTCCTGACGCCTCCTGGCCTCAGCTTCACTCCTGCCTTGCCTTTGCACCTAGGCCCCAGGGTCCTTGTGAAAGGTTTAGGAGCCAGTGGGTTGCACACTGCCAAGGCCTCCAGCAGTGAGAACTCTGTCCGAGGCAAGGGAATGGCAACTGCAGGGCTCCTCTAGCGGTCGCTTGGCCGCCCAGACTCAGCGCCCCATGGAGAGCACAAGGCTCACAGCGCCCCTGGCTGTGCTCTGCAGCCCCACACACCCGGAGGCTGACTCCGTGGACGCCCAGAAGTTGCCTGACGGACGTCCTTTCCCTAGCGCTCTCCTCCGCAGCAGAGACTTGTGCAGCTGGTGGTGCCTGCCCCTGCTTGTCTGGGCTCCCGCCGGCAGCCCCAGCTCAAGGGAAGCAGCCCCTGAGCCAAGATCTGTAGGAGGCGCGGGGCGCCCCCGCCTGGAAGCCTAGTGCACAGCATGCGGGAAGCCAGCCTCCTCGGGGGAGGAGGAGGCAGCCCGGCTGCGTTCGGCTGCAATCACTTCTTGGGCGGAGCCCAGTGCGCCTCCAGGACGGCAGAGCTCCAGCTCTGCTCAGAGGCCCGATCTGGCAGAGTTGCTGGCGTGAGGCTGCTCTGCCCTGGGCGAGCCTTGCCCAGACTTGCCTCGCTGCTAGGCTTCCTGCCCAGGAAGGAGCAGGCTGCGCGAGACTGGGAGACGCTCCTGGCGCCTTCCGGGCCTCAGCTCCACTCCTGCCTTGCCTTTGCACCTAGGCCCCAGCCGTCCTTGGGGAAGGCTTAGGAGCCGGTGGCTTGCACACTGCCAAGGCCTCCAGCAGTGAGAGCTCTGTCAGAGGGAAGGGAATGGCAAGTGCAGGGCTCCTCCAGCGGTCGCTTGGCCGCCCAGACACAGCACAGCACGGAGAGCACCAGGCTCCCATGGCGCCTGGCTGTGGTCTGCAGCCCCACACACCCGGAGGCTGACTCCGTGAGCGTCCAGAAGGTGCCTGACACACGTCATTTCCCTAGTGCTCTCCTAAGCAGCAGAGACGTGTGCAGGTGGTTGGTGCCTGCCCCTGCCTGTCTGGGCTGCCGCCCACAGCCTCAGCTCAGGGGAAGCAGCCCCTGTGCCAAGACTGCAGGAGGCGCGGGGCATCCCTTCCTGGAAGCCAAGTGCACAGTACGCTTGGAAGCGAGCCTCCTTGGGAAGAGTCGAGGGAGCCAAGCCGCTTGCAGCTGCAATACCTGCTTGGGCAGAGCCGAGTGTGCCTCCAGTACGGCAGAGCCCCAGCTCTGCTCAGAGGCCGGATCTAGTCAAGGTCCTTGCGCGAGGCTGCTCTGCCCTGTGCGAGACTCGCCCAGGCTTGCCTCGCTTCTAGGCTTCTTGCCCAGGAAGGAGCAGGCTGTGCGATGCTGGGAGAGGCCACTGGCGCCTTCCTGGCCTCAGCTCCACTCCTGCCTTACCTCTGCATCTAGGCCCCAGGCGTCCTTGGGGAAGGCTTAGGAGCCGGTGGCTTGCACACTGCCAAGCCCTCCAGCAGTGAGGCCTCTATTAGACGGGAGGGGAGGGCAAGGGCAGGGCTCCTCCAGCGGTTGCTTGGCCGCCCAGACTCAGCGCCGCACGGAGAGCACAAGGCTCACAGGTCCCCTGGCTGTGGTCTGCAGCCCCACACACCCGGAGGCTGACTCCGTGGGCGCCCAGAAGTTGCCCGACAGACGTCATTTCCCTAGCGCTCTCCTCCCCAGCCGAGACGTGTGCGGGTGGTGGGGCCTGCCCCTGCGTGTCTGGGCTCCCGCTGGCAGCCCCAGCTCAAGGGAAGCAGCCCCTGAGCCAAGACCTGTAGGAGGCGCGGGCGCCCCCGCCTGGAAACCTAGTGCACAGCATGCGGGAAGCGAGCCTCCTTGGGGGAAGAGGAGGCAGCCCAGCTGCGTGCGGCTGCAATCACTTCTTGGGCGGAGCCCAGTGAGCCTCCAGTACGGCAGAGCTCCAGTTCTGCTCAGAGGCCCGATCTGGCCGAGTTCCTGGCCTGAGGCTGCTCTGCACTGGGCGAGCCTTGCCCAGACTTGCCTCGCTGCTAGGCTTCCTGACCAGGAAGGAGCAGGCTGCGCGAGACTGGGAGACGCCTCTGGCGCCTTCCTGGCCTCGTTCCACTCCTGCCTTGCCTTTGCACCTAGTCCCCAGGCGTCCTTGCGGAGGGCTTCGGGGCCGGTGGGTTGCACGCTGCCAAGCCCTCCAGCCGTGAGAGCTCTGTCATAGGGAAGGGAATGGCAACTGCAGGGCTCCTCCAGCGGTCGCTTGGCCGCCCAGACTCAGCACGGCACGGAGAGCACCAGGCTCCCAGGGCTCCTGGCTGTGGTCTGCAGCGCCACACACCCGGAGGCTGACTCCGTGTGCGCCCAGAAGCTACCTGACAGACGTCATTTCCCTAGTGCTCTCCTAACCAGCAGAGACGTGTGCAGGTGGTTGGTGCCTGCCCCTGCCTGTCTGGGCGGCCGCCCACAGCCTCAGCTCAGGGGAAGCAGCCCCTGTGCCAAGACTTGCAGGAGGCGCGGGGCGTCCCTGCCTGGAAGCCAAGTGCACAGTGCGCTTGCAAGCGAGCCTCCTTGGGAAGAGTCGAGGGAGCCAAGCCGCGTGCAGCTGCCATCCCTGCTTGGGCGGAGCCGAGTGTGCCTCCAGTACGGCAGAGCCCCAGCTCTGCTCAGAGGCCGGATCTAGTCAAGTTCCTTGCGCGAGGCTGCTCTGCCCTGTGCGAGACTTGCCCAGGCTTGCCTCGCTTCTAGGCTTCCTGCCCAGGAAGGAGCAGGCTGTGCGATGCTGGGAGAGGCCACTGGCGCCTTCCTGGCCTCAGCTCCACTCCTGCCTTGCCTCTGCATCTAGGCCCCAGACGTCCTTGGGGAAGGCTTAGGAGCCGGTGGCTTGCACACTGCCAAGCCCTCCAGCAGTGAGGCCTCTATTAGACGGGCGGGGAGGGCAAGTGCAGAGCTCCTCCAGCGGTTGCTTGGCCGCCCAGACTCAGCCCCGCACGGAGAGCACAAGGCTCACAGCTCCCCTGGCTGTGGTCTGCAGCCCCACACACCCGGAGGCTGACTCCGTGGGCGCCAGAAGTTGCCTGACAGACGTCCTATCCCTAGCGCTCTCCTCCCCAGCAGAGGCGTGTGCAGGTGGTGGGGCCTGGCCCTGTGTGTCTGGGCTCCCACCGGCATCCCCAGCTCAAGGGAAGCAGCCCCTGAGCCAAGACCTGTAGGAGCACGGGGCGCCCCCGCCTGGAAGCCTAGTGCAGAGCATGCGGGAAGCCAGCCTCCTGGGAGGAGGAGGGGGCAGCCCAGCTGTGTGCGGCTGCAATCACTTCTTGGGCGGAGCCCAGTGCGCCTCCAGTAGGGCAGAACTCCAGCTCAGCTCAGAGGCCCGATCTGGCAGAGTTGCTGGCGTGAGGCTGCTCTGCCCTGGGCGAGCCTTGATCAGACTTGCCTCGCTGCTAGGCTTCCTGACCAGGAAGGAGCTGACTGCAGGAGACTCGGAGACGCTCCTGACGCCTCCTGGCCTCAGCTCCACTCCTGCCTTGCCTTTGCACCTAGGCCCCAGGCGTCCTTGGGGAAGGTTTAGGAGCCGGTGGGTTGCACGCTGCCAAGCCCTCCAGCCGTGAGAGCTCTGTCATAGGGAAGGGAATGGCAAGTGCAGGGCTCCTCCAGCGGTCGCCTGGCCGCCCATACTCAGCACAGCACGGAGAGCACCAGGCTCCCAGGGCCCCTGGCTGTGGCCTGCAGCCCCACACACCCGGAGGCTGACTCCGTGGGCGCCCAGAAGTTGCCTGACAGACGTCCTATCCCTAGCGCTCTCCTCCCCAGCAGAGACGTGTGCAGCGGGTGGGGCCTGCCCCTGCGTGTCTGGGCTCCCGCCGGCAGCCCCAGCTCAAGGGAAGCAGCCCCTGAGCCAAGACCTGTAGGAGGCGCGGGGCGCCCCCGCCTGGAAGCCTAGTGCACAGCATGCGGGAAGGCAGCCTCCTCGGGGGACGAGGAGGCAGCCTGGCTGCGTGCAGCTGCAATCACTTCTTGGGTGGAGACCAGTGTGCCTCCAGTACGGCAGAGCTCCAGCTCTGCTCAGAAGCCCAATCTGGCAGAGTTGCTGGCGTGAGGCTGCTCTGCCCTGGTCCAGCCTTGCCCAGACTTGCCTCGCTGCTAGGCTTCCTGACCAGGAAGGAGCTGGCTGCTCGAGACTCGGAGACGCTCCTGACGCCTCCTGGCCTCAGCTCCACTCCTGCCTTGCCTTTGCACCTAGGCCCCAGCCGTCCTTGTGAAAGGTTTAGGAGCCGGTGGGTTGCACACTGCCAAGGCCTCCAGCAGTGAGAACTCTGTCCGAGGCAAGGGAATGGCAACTGCAGGGCTCCTCTAGCGGTCGCTTGGCCGCCCAGACTCAGCGCCCCATGGAGAGCACAAGGCTCACAGCGCCCTGGCTGTGGTCTGCAGCCCCACACACCCGGAGGCTGACTCCGTGAGCGTCCAGAAGGTGCCTGACACACGTGATTTCCCTAGTGCTCTCCTAAGCAGCAGAGACGTGTGCAGGTGGTTGGTGCCTGCCCCTGCCTGTCTGGGCGGCCACCCACAGCCTCAGCTCAGGGGAAGCAGCCCCTGTGCCAAGACTGCAGGAGGGGCGGGGCATCCCTGCCTGGAAGCCAAGTGCACAGTACGCTTGGAAGCGAGCCTCCTTGGGAAGAGTCGAGGGAGCCAAGCCGCTTGCAGCTGCAATCCCTGCTTGGGCAGAGCCGAGTGTGCCTCCAGGACGGCAGAGCTCCAGCTCTGCTCAGAGGCCGGATCTAGTCAAGTTCCTTGCGCGAGGCTGCTCTGCCCTGTGCGAGACTTGCCCAGGCTTGCCTCGCTTCTAGGCTTCCTGACCAGGAAGGAGCTGGCTGCTCGAGACTCGGAGACGCTCCTGACGCCTCCTGGCCTCAGCTTCACTCCTGCCTTGCCTTTGCACCTAGGCCCCAGGGTCCTTGTGAAAGGTTTAGGAGCCGGTGGGTTGCACACTGCCAAGGCCTCCAGCAGTGAGAACTCTGTCCGAGGCAAGGGAATGGCAACTGCAGGGCTCCTCTAGCGGTCGCTTGGCCGCCCAGACTCAGCGCCCCATGGAGAGCACAAGGCTCACAGCGCCCCTGGCTGTGGTCTGCAGCCCCACACACCCGGAGGCTGACTCCGTGGACGCCCAGAAGTTGCCTGACAGACGTCCTTTCCCTAGCGCTCTCCTCCGCAGCAGAGACGTGTGCAGCTGGTGGTGCCTGCCCCTGCTTGTCTGGGCTCCCGCCGGCAGCCCCAGCTCAAGGGAAGCAGCCCCTGAGCCAAGATCTCTAGGAGGCGCGGGGCGCCCCCGCCTGGAAGCCTAGTGCACAGCATGCGGGAAGCCAGGCTCCTCGGGGGAGGAGGAGGCAGCCCGGCTGCGTTCGGCTGCAATCACTTTTTGGGCGGAGCCCAGTGCGCCTCCAGGACGGCAGAGCTCCAGCTCTGCTCAGAGGCCCGATCTGGCAGAGTTGCTGGCGTGAGGCTGCTCTGCCCTGGGCGAGCCTTGCCCAGACTTGCCTCGCTGCTAGGCTTCCTGCCCAGGAAGGAGCAGGCTGCGCGAGACTGGCAGACGCTCCTGGCGCCTTCCGGGCCTCAGCTCCACTCCTGCCTTGCCTTTGCACCTAGGCCCCAGGCGTCCTTGGGGAAGGCTTAGGAGCCGGTGGCTTGCACTCTGCCAAGGCCTCCAGCAGTGAGAGCTCTGTCAGAGGGAAGGGAATGGCAAGTGCAGGGCTCCTCCAGCGGTCGCTTGGCCGCCCAGACACAGCACAGCACGGAGAGCACCAGGCTCCCATGGCGCCTGGCTGTGGTCTGCAGCCCCACACACCCGGAGGCTGACTCCGTGAGCGTCCAGAAGTTGCCTGACACACGTCATTTCCCTAGTGCTCTCCTAAGCAGCAGAGACGTGTGCAGGTGGTTGGTGCCTGCCCCTGCCTGTCTGGGCTGCCGCCCACAGCCTGAGCTCAGGGGAAGCAGCCCCTGTGCCAAGACTGCAGGAGGCGCGGGGCATCCCTTCCTGGAAGCCAAGTGCACAGTACGCTTGGAAGCGAGCCTCCTTGGTAAGAGTCGAGGGAGCCAAGCCGCTTGCAGCTGCAATCCCTGCTTGGGCAGAGCCGAGTGTGCCTCCAGTACGGCAGAGCCCCAGCTCTGCTCAGAGGCCGGATCTAGTCAAGGTCCTTGCGCGAGGCTGCTCTGCCCTGTGCGAGACTCGCCCAGGCTTGCCTCGCTTCTAGGCTTATTGCCCAGGAAGGAGCAGGCTGTGCGATGCTGGGAGAGGCCACTGGCGCCTTCCTGGCCTCAGCTCCACTCCTGCCTTACCTCTGCATCTAGGCCCCAGGCGTCCTTGGGGAAGGCTTAGGAGCCGGTGGCTTGCACACTGCCAAGCCCTCCAGCAGTGAGGCCTCTATTAGACGGGAGGGGAGGGCAAGGGCAGGGCTCCTCCAGCGGTTGCTTGGCCGCCCAGACTCAGCGCCGCACGGAGAGCACAAGGCTCACAGGTCCCCTGGCTGTGGTCTGCAGCCCCACACACCCGGAGGCTGACTCCGTGGGCGCCCAGAAGTTGCCCGACAGACGTCATTTCCCTAGCGCTCTCCTCCCCAGCCGAGACGTGTGCGGGTGGTGGGGCCTGCCCCTGCGTGTCTGGGCTCCCGCTGGCAGCCCCAGCTCAAGGGAAGCAGCCCCTGAGCCAAGACCTGTAGGAGGCGCGGGCGCCCCCGCCTGGAAACCTAGTGCACAGCATGCGGGAAGCGAGCCTCCTTGGGGGAAGAGGAGGCAGCCCAGCTGCGTGCGGCTGCAATCACTTCTTGGGCGGAGCCCAGTGAGCCTCCAGTACGGCAGAGCTCCAGTTCTGCTCAGAGGCCCGATCTGGCCGAGTTCCTGGCCTGAGGCTGCTCTGCCCTGGGCGAGCCTTGCCCAGACTTGCCTCGCTGCTAGGCTTCCTGACCAGGAAGGAGCAGGCTGCGCGAGACTGGGAGACGCCTCTGGCGCCTTCCTGGCCTCAGTTCCACTCCTGCCTTGCCTTTGCACCTAGTCCCCAGGCGTCCTTGCGGAGGGCTTCGGGGCCGGTGGGTTGCACGCTGCCAAGCCCTCCAGCCGTGAGAGCTCTGTCATAGGGAAGGGAATGGCAACTGCAGGGCTCCTCCAGCGGTCGCTTGGCCGCCCAGACTCAGCACGGCACGGAGAGCACCAGGTTTCCAGGGCTCCTGGCTGTGGTCTGCAGCCCCACACACCCGGAGGCTGACTCCGTGTGCGCCCAGAAGCTGCCTGACAGACGTCATTTCCCTAGTGCTCTCCTAACCAGCAGAGACGTGTGCAGGTGGTTGGTGCCTGCCCCTGCCTGTCTGGGCGGCCGCCCACAGCCTCAGCTCAGGGGAAGCAGCCCCTGTGCCAAGACTGCAGGAGGCGCGGGGCATCCCTTCCTGGAAGCCAAGTGCACAGTACGCTTGGAAGCGAGCCTCCTTGGGAAGAGTCGAGGGAGCCAAGCCGCTTGCAGCTGCAATCCCTGCTTGGGCAGAGCCGAGTGTGCCTCCAGTACGGCAGAGCCCCAGCTCTGCTCAGAGTCCGGATCTAGTCAAGTTCCTTGCGCGAGGCTGCTCTGCCCTGTGCGAGACTCGCCCAGGCTTGCCTCGCTTCTAGGCTTCCTGCCCAGGAAGGAGCAGGCTGTGCGATGCTGGGAGAGGCCACTGGCGCCTTCCTGGCCTCAGCTCCACTCCTGCCTTGCCTCTGCATCTAGGCCCCAGACGTCCTTGGGGAAGGCTTAGGAGCCGGTGGCTTGCACACTGCCAAGCCCTCCAGCAGTGAGGCCTCTATTAGACGGGAGGGGAGGGCAAGTGCAGGGCTCCTCCAGCGGTTGCTTGGCCGCCCAGACTCAGCCCCGCACGGAGAGCACAAGGCTCACAGCTCCCCTGGCTGTGGTCTGCAGCCCCACACACCCGGAGGCTGACTCCGTGGGCGCCCAGAAGTTGCCTGACAGACGTCCTATCCCTAGCGCTCTCCTCCCCAGCAGAGGCGTGTGCAGGTGGTGGGGCCTGGCCCTGTGTGTCTGGGCTCCCACCGGCATCCCCAGCTCAAGGGAAGCAGCCCCTGAGCCAAGACCTGTAGGAGCACGGGGCGCCCCCGCCTGGAAGCCTAGTGCAGAGCATGCGGGAAGCCAGCCTCCTGGGAGGAGGAGGGGGCAGCCCAGCTGTGTGCGGCTGCAATCACTTCTTGGGCGGAGCCCAGTGCGCCTCCAGTAGGGCAGAACTCCAGCTCAGCTCAGAGGCCCGATCTGGCAGAGTTGCTGGCGTGAGGCTGCTCTGCCCTGGGCGAGCCTTGATCAGACTTGCCTCGCTGCTAGGCTTCCTGACCAGGAAGGAGCTGACTGCAGGAGACTCGGAGACGCTCCTGACGCCTCCTGGCCTCAGCTCCACTCCTGCCTTGCCTTTGCACCTAGGCCCCAGGCGTCCTTGGGGAAGGTTTAGGAGCCGGTGGGTTGCACGCTGCCAAGCCCTCCAGCCGTGAGAGCTCTGTCATAGGGAAGGGAATGGCAAGTGCAGGGCTCCTCCAGCGGTCGCCTGGCCGCCCATACTCAGCACAGCACGGAGAGCACCAGGCTCCCAGGGCCCCTGGCTGTGGCCTGCAGCCCCACACACCCGGAGGCTGACTCCGTGGGCGCCCAGAAGTTGCCTGACAGACGTCCTATCCCTAGCGCTCTCCTCCCCAGCAGAGACGTGTGCAGCGGGTGGGGCCTGCCCCTGCGTGTCTGGGCTCCCGCCGGCAGCCCCAGCTCAAGGGAAGCAGCCCCTGAGCCAAGACCTGTAGGAGGCGCGGGGCGCCCCCGCCTGGAAGCCTAGTGCACAGCATGCGGGAAGGCAGCCTCCTCGGGGGACGAGGAGGCAGCCCGGCTGCGTGCAGCTGCAATCACTTCTTGGGCGGAGACCAGTGTGCCTCCAGTACGGCAGAGCTCCAGCTCTGCTCAGAAGCCCGATCTGGCAGAGTTGCTGGCGTGAGGCTGCTCTGCCCTGGTCCAGCCTTGCCCAGTCTTGCCTCGCTGCTAGGCTTCCTGACCAGGAAGGAGCTGGCTGCTCGAGACTCGGAGACACTCCTGACGCCTCCTGGCCTCAGCTCCACTCCTGCCTTGCCTTTGCACCTAGGCCCCAGCCGTCCTTGTGAAAGGTTTAGGAGCCGGTGGGTTGCACACTGCCAAGGCCTCCAGCAGTGAGAACTCTGTCCGAGGCAAGGGAATGGCTACTGCAGGGCTCCTCTAGCGGTCGCTTGGCCGCCAAGACTCAGCGCCCCATGGAGAGCACAAGGCTCACACCGCCCCTGGTTGTGGTCTGCAGCCCCACACACCCGGAGGCTGACTCCGTGGACGCCCAGAAGTTGCCTGACAGACGTCCTTTCCCTAGCGCTCTCCTCCGCAGCAGAGACGTGTGCAGCTGGTGGTGCCTGCCCCTGCTTGTCTGGGCTCCCGCTGGCAGCCCCAGCTCAAGGGAAGCAGCCCCTGAGCCAAGCCCTGTAGGAGGCGCGGGGCGCCCCCGCCTGGAAGCCTAGTGCACAGCATGCGGGAAGCCAGGCTCCTCGGGGGAGGAGGAGGCAGCCCGGCTGCGTTCGGCTGCAATCACTTCTTGGGCGGAGCCCAGTGCGCCTCCAGGACGGCAGAGCTCCAGCTCTGCTCAGAGGCCCGATCTGGCAGAGTTGCTGGCGTGAGGCTGCTCTGCCCTGGGCCAGCCTTGCCCAGACTTGCCTCGCTGCTAGGCTTCCTGCCCAGGAAGGAGCAGGCTGCGCGAGACTGGCAGACGCTCCTGGCGCCTTCCGGGCCTCAGCTCCACTCCTGCCTTGCCTTTGCACCTAGGCCCCAGGCGTCCTTGGGGAAGGCTTAGGAGCCGGTGGCTTGCACACTGCCAAGGCCTCCAGCAGTGAGAGCTCTGTCAGAGGGAAGGGAATGGCAAGTGCAGGGCTCCTCCAGCGGTCGCTTGGCCGCCCAGACACAGCACAGCACGGAGAGCACCAGGCTCCCATGGCGCCTGGCTGTGGTCTGCAGCCCCACACACCCGGAGGCTGACTCCGTGTGCGCCCAGAAGCTGCCTGACAGACGTCATTTCCCTAGTGCTCTCCTAACCAGCAGAGACGTGTGCAGGTGGTTGGTGCCTGCCCCTGCCTGTCTGGGCGGCCGCCCACAGCCTCAGCTCAGGGGAAGCAGCCCCTGTGCCAAGACTTGCAGGAGGCGCGGGGCGTCCCTGCCTGGAAGCCAAGTGCACAGTGCGCTTGCAAGCGAGCCTCCTTGGGAAGAGTCGAGGGAGCCAAGCCGCTTGCAGCTGCCATCCCTGCTTGGGCAGAGCCGAGTGTGCCTCCAGTACGGCAGAGCCCCAGCTCTGCTCAGAGGCCGGATCTAGTCAAGGTCCTTGCGCGAGGCTGCTCTGCCCTGTGCGAGACTCGCCCAGGCTTGCCTCGCTTCTAGGCTTCTTGCCCAGGAAGGAGCAGGCTGTGCGATGCTGGGAGAGGCCACTGGCGCCTTCCTGGCCTCAGCTCCACTCCTGCCTTACCTCTGCATCTAGGCCCCAGGCGTCCTTGGGGAAGGCTTAGGAGCCGGTGGCTTGCACACTGCCAAGCCCTCCAGCAGTGAGGCCTCTATTAGAGGGGAGGGGAGGGCAAGGGCAGGGCTCCTCCAGCGGTTGCTTGGCCGCCCAGACTCAGCGCCGCACGGAGAGCACAAGGCTCACAGGTCCCCTGGCTGTGGTCTGCAGCCCGACACACCCGGAGGCTGACTCCGTGGGCGCCCAGAAGTTGCCCGACAGACGTCATTTCCCTAGCGCTCTCCTCCCCAGCCGAGACGCGTGCGGGTGGTGGGGCCTGCCCCTGCGTGTCTGGGCTCCCGCTGGCAGCCCCAGCTCAAGGGAAGCAGCCCCTGAGCCAAGACCTGTAGGAGGCGCGGGCGCCCCCGCCTGGAAGCCTAGTGCACAGCATGCGGGAAGCGAGCCTCCTTGGGGGAAGAGGAGGCAGCCCAGCTGCGTGCGGCTGCAATCACTTCTTGGGCGGAGCCCAGTGAGCCTCCAGTACGGCAGAGCTCCAGTTCTGGTCAGAGGCCCGATCTGGCCGAGTTCCTGGCCTGAGGCTGCTCTGCCCTGGGCGAGCCTTGCCCAGACTTGCCTCGCTGCTAGGCTTCCTGACCAGGAAGGAGCAGGCTGCGCGAGACTGGGAGACGCCTCTGGCGCCTTTCTGGCCTCAGTTCCACTCCTGCCTTGCCTTTGCACCTAGTCCCCAGGCGTCCTTGCGGAGGGCTTCGGGGCCGGTGGGTTGCACGCTGCCAAGCCCTCCAGCCGTGAGAGCTCTGTCATAGGGAAGGGAATGGCAAGTGCAGGGCTCCTCCAGCGGTCGCCTGGCCGCCCGTACTCAGCACGGCACGGAGAGCACCAGGCTCCCAGGGCCCCTGGCTGTGGCCTGCTGCCCCACACACCCGGAGGCTGACTCCGTGGGCGCCCAGAAGTTGCCTGACAGACGTCCTATCCCTAGCGCTCTCCTCCCCAGCAGAGACGTGTGCAGCGGGTGGGGCCTGCCCCTGCGTGTCTGGGCTCCCGCCGGCAGCCCCAGCTCAAGGGAAGCAGCCCCTGAGCCAAGACCTGTAGGAGGCGCGGGGCGCCCCCGCCTGGAAGCCTAGTGCACAGCATGCGGGAAGGCAGCCTCCTCGGGGGACGAGGAGGCAGCCCGGCTGCGTGCAGCTGCAATCACTTCTTGGGCGGAGACCAGTGTGCCTCCAGTACGGCAGAGCTCCAGCTCTGCTCAGAAGCCCGATCTGGCAGAGTTGCTGGCGTGAGGCTGCTCTGCCCTGGGCCAGCCTTGCCCAGACTTGCCTCGCTGCTAGGCTTCCTGACCAGGAAGGAGCTGGCTGCTCGAGACTCGGAGACGCTCCTGACGCCTCCTGGCCTCAGCTCCACTCCTGCCTTGCCTTTGCACCTAGGCCCCAGCCGTCCTTGTGAAAGGTTTAGGAGCCGGTGGGTTGCACACTGCCAAGGCCTCCAGCAGTGAGAACTCTGTCCGAGGCAAGGGAATGGCAACTGCAGGGCTCCTCTAGCGGTCACTTGGCCGCCCAGACTCAGCGCCCCATGGAGAGCACAAGGCTCACAGGGCCCCTGGCTGTGGTCTGCAGCCCCACACACCCGGAGGCTGACTCCGTGAGCGTCCAGAAGGTGCCTGACACACGTCATTTCCCTAGTGCTCTCCTAAGCAGCAGAGACGTGTGCAGGTGGTTGGTGCCTGCCCCTGCCTGTCTGGGCTGCCACCCACAGCCTCAGCTCAGGGGAAGCAGCCCCTGTGCCAAGACTGCAGGAGGCGCGGGGCATCCCTGCCTGGAAGCCAAGTGCACAGTATGCTTGGAAGCGAGCCTCCTTGGGAAGAGTCGAGGGAGCCAAGCCGCTTGCAGCTGCAATCCCTGCTTGGGCAGATCCGAGTGTGCCTCCAGTACGGCAGAGCTCCAGCTCTGCTCAGAGGCCGGATCTAGTCAAGTTCGTTGCACGAGGCTGCTCTGCCCTGTGCGAGACTTGCCCAGGCTTGCCTCACTTCTAGGCTTCCTGACCAGGAAGGAGCTGGCTGCTCGAGACTCGGAGACGCTCCTGACGCCTCCTGGCCTCAGCTTCACTCCTGCCTTGCCTTTGCACCTAGGCCCCAGGGTCCTTGTGAAAGGCTTAGGAGCCGGTGGCTTGCACACTGCCAAGGCCTCCAGCAGTGAGAGCTCTGTCAGAGGGAAGGGAATGGCAAGTGCAGGGCTCCTCCAGCGGTCGCCTGGCCGCCCATACTCAGCACAGCACGGAGAGCACCAGGCTCCCAGGGCCCCTGGCTGTGGCCTGCAGCCCCACACACCCAGAGGCTGACACCGTGGGCGCCCAGAAGTTGCCTGACAGACGTCCTTTCCCTAGCGCTCTCCCCCGCAGCAGAGACGTGTGCAGCTGGTGGTGCCTGCCCCTGCCTGTCTGGGCTGCCACCCACAGCCTCAGCTCAGGGGAAGCAGCCCCTGTGCCAAGACTGCAGGAGGGGCGGGGCATCCCTGCCTGGAAGCCAAGTGCACAGTACGCTTGGAAGCGAGCCTCCTTCGGAAGAGTCGAGGGAGCCAAGCCGCTTGCAGCTGCAATTCCTGCTTGGGCAGAGCCGAGTGTGCCTCCAGTACGGCAGAGCCCCAGCTCTGCTCAGAGGCCGGATCTAGTCAAGGTCCTTGCGCGAGGCTGCTCTCCCCTGTGCGAGACTCGCCCAGGCTTGCCTCGCTTCTAGGCTTCTTGCCCAGGAAGGAGCAGGCTGTGCGATGCTGGGAGAGGCCACTGGCGCCTTCCTGGCCTCAGCTCCACTCCTGCCTTACCTCTGCATCTAGGCCCCAGGCGTCCTTGGGGAAGGCTTAGGAGCCGGTGGCTTGCACACTGCCAAGCCCTCCAGCAGTGAGGCCTCTATTAGACGGGAGGGGAGGGCAAGGGCAGGGCTCCTCCAGCGGTTGCTGGGCCGCCCAGACTCAGCGCCGTACGGAGAGCACAAGGCTCACAGCTCCCCTGGCTGTGGTCTGCAGCCCCACACACCCGGAGGCTGACTCCGTGGGCGCCCAGAAGTTGCCTGACAGACGTCCTATCCCTAGCGCTCTCCTCCCCAGCAGAGACGTGTGCAGGTGGTGGGGCCTGGCCCTGTGTGTCTGGGCTCCCACCGGCATCCCCAGCTCAAGGGAAGCAGCCCCTGAGCCAAGACCTGTAGGAGCACGGGGCGCCCCCGCCTGGAAGCCTAGTGCAGAGCATGCGGGAAGCCAGCCTCCTGGGAGGAGGAGGGGGCAGCCCAGCTGTGTGCGGCTGCAATCACTTCTTGGGCGGAGCCCAGTGCGCCTCCAGTACGGCAGAACTCCAGCTCAGCTCAGAGGCCCGATCTGGCAGAGTTGCTGGCGTGAGGCTGCTCTGCCCTGGGCGAGCCTTGATCAGACTTGCCTCGCTGCTAGGCTTCCTGACCAGGAAGGAGCTGACTGCAGGAGACTCGGAGACGCTCCTGACGCCTCCTGGCCTCAGCTCCACTCCTGCCTTGCCTTTGCACCTAGGCCCCAGGCGTCCTTGGGGAAGGTTTAGGAGCCGGTGGGTTGCACGCTGCCAAGCCCTCCAGCCGTGAGAGCTCTGTCATAGGGAAGGGAATGGCAAGTGCAGGGCTCCTCCAGCGGTCGCCTGGCCGCCCATACTCAGCACAGCACGGAGAGCACCAGGCTCCCAGGGCCCCTGGCTGTGGCCTGCAGCCCCACACACCCGGAGGCTGACTCCGTGGGCGCCCAGAAGTTGCCTGACAGACGTCCTATCCCTAGCGCTCTCCTCCCCAGCAGAGACGTGTGCAGCGGGTGGGGCCTGCCCCTGCGTGTCTGGGCTCCCGCCGGCAGCCCCAGCTCAAGGGAAGCAGCCCCTGAGCCAAGACCTGTAGGAGGCGCGGGGCGCCCCCGCCTGGAAGCCTAGTGCACAGCATGCGGGAAGGCAGCCTCCTCGGGGGACGAGGAGGCAGCCCGGCTGCGTGCAGCTGCAATCACTTCTTGGGCGGAGACCAGTGTGCCTCCAGTACGGCAGAGCTCCAGCTCTGCTCAGAAGCCCGATCTGGCAGAGTTGCTGGCGTGAGGCTGCTCTGCCCTGGGCCAGCCTTGCCCAGACTTGCCTCGCTGCTAGGCTTCCTGACCAGGAAGGAGCTGGCTGCTCGAGACTCGGAGACGCTCCTGACGCCTCCTGGCCTCAGCTCCACTCCTGCCTTGCCTTTGCACCTAGGCCCCAGCCGTCCTTGTGAAAGGTTTAGGAGCCGGTGGGTTGCACACTGCCAAGGCCTCCAGCAGTGAGAACTCTGTCCGAGGCAAGGGAATGGCAACTGCAGGGCTCCTCTAGCGGTCGCTTGGCCGCCCAGACTCAGCGCCCCATGGAGAGCACAAGGCTCACAGCGCCCCTGGCTGTGGTCTGCAGCCCCACACACCCGGAGGCTGACTCCGTGAGCGTCCAGAAGGTGCCTGACACACGTCATTTCCCTAGTGCTCTCCTAACCAGCAGAGACGTGTGCAGGTGGTTGGGGCCTGCCCCAGCCTGTCTGGGCGGCCGCCCACAGCCTCAGCTCAGGGGAAGCAGCCCCTGTGCCAAGACTTGCAGGAGGCGCGGGGCGTCCCTGCCTGGAAGCCAAGTGCACAGTGCGCTTGCAAGCGAGCCTCCTTGGGAAGAGTCGAGGGAGCCCAGCCGCGTGCAGCTGCCATCCCTGCTTGGGCGGAGCCGAGTGTGCCTCCAGTACGGCAGAGCCCCAGCTCTGCTCAGAGTCCGGATCTAGTCAAGGTCCTTGCGCGAGGCTGCTCTGCCCTGTGCGAGACTTGCCCAGGCTTGCCTCGCTTCTAGGCTTCCTGCCCAGGAAGGAGCAGGCTGTGCGATGCTGGGAGAGGCCACTGGCGGCTTCCTGGCCTCAGCTCCACTCCTGCCTTGCCTCTGCATCTAGGCCCCAGACGTCCTTGGGGAAGGCTTAGGAACCGGTGGCTTGCACACTGCCAAGCCCTCCAGCAGTGAGGCCTCTATTAGACGGGAGGGGAGGGCAAGTGCAGGGCTCCTCCAGCGGTTGCTTGGCCGCCCAGACTCAGCCCCGCACGGAGAGCACAAGGCTCACAGCTCCCCTGGCTGTGGTCTGCAGCCCCACTCACCCGGAGGCTGACTCCATGGGCGCCCAGAAGTTGCCTGACAGACGTCCTATCCCTAGCGCTCTCCTCCCCAGCAGAGGCGTGTGCAGCTGGTGGGGCCTGCCCCTGCGTGTCTGGGCTCCCGCCAGCAGCCCCAGCTCAAGGGAAGCAGCCCCTGAGCCAAGACCTGTAGGAGGCACGGGCGCCCCAGCCTGGAAGCCTAGTGCACAGCATGCGGGAAGCCAGCCTCCTCGGGGGAAGAGGAGGCAGCCCAGCTGCGTGCGGCTGCAATCACTTCTTGGGCGGAGCCCAGTGATCCTCCAGTACGGCAGAGCTCCAGCTCTGCTCAGAGGCCCGATCTGGCAGAGTTGCTGGCGTGAGGCTGCTCTGCCCTGGGCGAGCCTTGCCCAGACTTGCCTCGCTGCTAGGCTTCCTGACCAGGAAGGAGCAGGCTGCGCAAAACTGGGAGACGCTCCTGGCGCCTTCCTGGCCTCAGCTCCACTCCTGCCTTGCCTTTGCACCTAGAACCCAGGCGTCCTTGCGGAGGGCTTCGTGGCCGGTGGGTTGCACGCTGCCAAGCACTCCAGCCGTGAGAGCTCTGTCATAGGGAAGGGAATGGCAACTGCAGGGCTCCTCCAGCGGTCGCTTGGCCGCCCAGACTCAGCACGGCACGGAGAGCACCAGGCTCCCAGGGCTCCTGGCTGTGGTCTGCAGCCCCACACACCCGGAGGCTGACTCCGTGAGCGCCCAGAAGCTGCCTGACAGACGTCATTTCCCTAGTGCTCTCCTAACCAGCAGAGACGTGTGCAGGTGGTTGGGGCCTGCCCCTGCCTGTCTGGGCGGCCGCCCACAGCCTCAGCTCAGGGGAAGCAGCCCCTGTGCCAAGACTTGCAGGAGGCGCGGGGCGTCCCTGCCTGGAAGCCAAGTGCACAGTGCGCTTGCAAGCGAGCCTCCTTGGGAAGAGTCGAGGGAGCCCAGCCGCGTGCAGCTGCCATCCCTGCTTGGGCGGAGCCGAGTGTGCCTCCAGTACGGCAGAGCCCCAGCTCTGCTCAGAGGCCGGATCTAGTCAAGTTCCTTGCGCGAGGCTGCTCTGCCCTGTGCGAGACTTGCCCAGGCTTGCCTCGCTTCTAGGCTTCCTGCCCAGGAAGGAGCAGGCTGTGCGATGCTGGGAGAGGCCACTGGCGCCTTCCTGGCCTCAGCTCCACTCCTGCCTTGCCTTTGCACCTAGGCCCCAGGCGTCCTTGTGGAAGGCTTAGGAGCCGGTGCCTTGCACACTGCCAAGCCCTCCAGCAGAGAGGCCTCTCTTAGAGGGGAGGGGAGGGCAAGTGCAGGGCTCCTCCAGCGGTTGCTTGGCCGCCCAGACTCAGCTCCGCACGGAGAGCACAAGGCTCACAGGTCCCCTGGCTGTGGTCTGCAGCCCCACACACCCGGAGGCTGACTCCGTGGGCGCCCAGAAGTTGCCTGACAGACGTGCTATCCCTAGCGCTCTCCTCCCCAGCAGAGACGTGTGCAGGTGGTGGGGCCTGGCCCTGTGTGTCTGGGCTCCCACCGGCATCCCCAGCTCAAGGGAAGCAGCCCCTGAGCCAAGACCTGTAGGAGCACGGGGCGCCCCCGCCTGGAAGCCTAGTGCAGAGCATGCGGGAAGCCAGCCTCCTGGGAGGAGGAGGGGGCAGCCCAGCTGTGTGCGGCTGCAATCACTTCTTGGGCGGAGCCCAGTGCGCCTCCAGTACGGCAGAACTCCAGCTCAGCTCAGAGGCCCGATCTGGCAGAGTTGCTGGCGTGAGGCTGCTCTGCCCTGGGCGAGCCTTGATCAGACTTGCCTCGCTGCTAGGCTTCCTGACCAGGAAGGAGCTGACTGCAGGAGACTCGGAGACGCTCCTGACGCCTCCTGGCCTCAGCTCCACTCCTGCCTTGCCTTTGCACCTAGGCCCCAGGCGTCCTTGGGGAAGGTTTAGGAGCCGGTGGGTTGCACGCTGCCAAGCCCTCCAGCCGTGAGAGCTCTGTCATAGGGAAGGGAATGGCAAGTGCAGGGCTCCTCAGCGGTCGCCTGGCCGCCCATACTCAGCACAGCACGGAGAGCACCAGGCTCCCAGGGCCCCTGGCTGTGGCCTGCAGCCCCACACACCCGGAGGCTGACTCCGTGGGCGCCCAGAAGTTGCCTGACAGACGTCCTATCCCTAGCGCTCTCCTCCCCAGCAGAGACGTGTGCAGCGGGTGGGGCCTGCCCCTGCGTGTCTGGGCTCCCGCCGGCAGCCCCAGCTCAAGGGAAGCAGCCCCTGAGCCAAGACCTGTAGGAGGCGCGGGGCGCCCCCGCCTGGAAGCCTAGTGCACAGCATGCGGGAAGGCAGCCTCCTCGGGGGACGAGGAGGCAGCCCGGCTGCGTGCAGCTGCAATCACTTCTTGGGCGGAGACCAGTGTGCCTCCAGTACGGCAGAGCTCCAGCTCTGCTCAGAAGCCCGATCTGGCAGAGTTGCTGGCGTGAGGCTGCTCTGCCCTGGGCCAGCCTTGCCCAGACTTGCCTCGCTGCTAGGCTTCCTGACCAGGAAGGAGCTGGCTGCTCGAGACTCGGAGACGCTCCTGACGCCTCCTGGCCTCAGCTCCACTCCTGCCTTGCCTTTGCACCTAGGCCCCAGCCGTCCTTGTGAAAGGTTTAGGAGCCGGTGGGTTGCACACTGCCAAGGCCTCCAGCAGTGAGAACTCTGTCCGAGGCAAGGGAATGGCAACTGCAGGGCTCCTCTAGCGGTCGCTTGGCCGCCCAGACTCAGCGCCCCATGGAGAGCACAAGGCTCACAGCGCCCCTGGCTGTGGTCTGCAGCCCCACACACCCGGAGGCTGACTCCGTGAGCGTCCAGAAGGTGCCTGACACACGTCATTTCCCTAGTGCTCTCCTAACCAGCAGAGACGTGTGCAGGTGGTTGGGGCCTGCCCCAGCCTGTCTGGGCGGCCGCCCACAGCCTCAGCTCAGGGGAAGCAGCCCCTGTGCCAAGACTTGCAGGAGGCGCGGGGCGTCCCTGCCTGGAAGCCAAGTGCACAGTGCGCTTGCAAGCGAGCCTCCTTGGGAAGAGTCGAGGGAGCCCAGCCGCGTGCAGCTGCCATCCCTGCTTGGGCGGAGCCGAGTGTGCCTCCAGTACGGCAGAGCCCCAGCTCTGCTCAGAGTCCGGATCTAGTCAAGGTCCTTGCGCGAGGCTGCTCTGCCCTGTGCGAGACTTGCCCAGGCTTGCCTCGCTTCTAGGCTTCCTGCCCAGGAAGGAGCAGGCTGTGCGATGCTGGGAGAGGCCACTGGCGGCTTCCTGGCCTCAGCTCCACTCCTGCCTTGCCTCTGCATCTAGGCCCCAGACGTCCTTGGGGAAGGCTTAGGAACCGGTGGCTTGCACACTGCCAAGCCCTCCAGCAGTGAGGCCTCTATTAGACGGGAGGGGAGGGCAAGTGCAGGGCTCCTCCAGCGGTTGCTTGGCCGCCCAGACTCAGCCCCGCACGGAGAGCACAAGGCTCACAGCTCCCCTGGCTGTGGTCTGCAGCCCCACTCACCCGGAGGCTGACTCCATGGGCGCCCAGAAGTTGCCTGACAGACGTCCTATCCCTAGCGCTCTCCTCCCCAGCAGAGGCGTGTGCAGCTGGTGGGGCCTGCCCCTGCGTGTCTGGGCTCCCGCCAGCAGCCCCAGCTCAAGGGAAGCAGCCCCTGAGCCAAGACCTGTAGGAGGCACGGGCGCCCCAGCCTGGAAGCCTAGTGCACAGCATGCGGGAAGCCAGCCTCCTCGGGGGAAGAGGAGGCAGCCCAGCTGCGTGCGGCTGCAATCACTTCTTGGGCGGAGCCCAGTGATCCTCCAGTACGGCAGAGCTCCAGCTCTGCTCAGAGGCCCGATCTGGCAGAGTTGCTGGCGTGAGGCTGCTCTGCCCTGGGCGAGCCTTGCCCAGACTTGCCTCGCTGCTAGGCTTCCTGACCAGGAAGGAGCAGGCTGCGCAAAACTGGGAGACGCTCCTGGCGCCTTCCTGGCCTCAGCTCCACTCCTGCCTTGCCTTTGCACCTAGAACCCAGGCGTCCTTGCGGAGGGCTTCGTGGCCGGTGGGTTGCACGCTGCCAAGCACTCCAGCCGTGAGAGCTCTGTCATAGGGAAGGGAATGGCAACTGCAGGGCTCCTCCAGCGGTCGCTTGGCCGCCCAGACTCAGCACGGCACGGAGAGCACCAGGCTCCCAGGGCTCCTGGCTGTGGTCTGCAGCCCCACACACCCGGAGGCTGACTCCGTGAGCGCCCAGAAGCTGCCTGACAGACGTCATTTCCCTAGTGCTCTCCTAACCAGCAGAGACGTGTGCAGGTGGTTGGGGCCTGCCCCTGCCTGTCTGGGCGGCCGCCCACAGCCTCAGCTCAGGGGAAGCAGCCCCTGTGCCAAGACTTGCAGGAGGCGCGGGGCGTCCCTGCCTGGAAGCCAAGTGCACAGTGCGCTTGCAAGCGAGCCTCCTTGGGAAGAGTCGAGGGAGCCCAGCCGCGTGCAGCTGCCATCCCTGCTTGGGCGGAGCCGAGTGTGCCTCCAGTACGGCAGAGCCCCAGCTCTGCTCAGAGGCCGGATCTAGTCAAGTTCCTTGCGCGAGGCTGCTCTGCCCTGTGCGAGACTTGCCCAGGCTTGCCTCGCTTCTAGGCTTCCTGCCCAGGAAGGAGCAGGCTGTGCGATGCTGGGAGAGGCCACTGGCGCCTTCCTGGCCTCAGCTCCACTCCTGCCTTGCCTTTGCACCTAGGCACCAGGGTCCTTGTGAAAGGTTTAGGAGCCGGTGGGTTGCACACTGTCAAGGCCTCCAGCAGTGAGAACTCTGTCCGAGGCAAGGGAATGGCAACTGCAGGGCTCCTCTAGCGGTCGCTTGGCCACCCAGACTCAGCGCCCCATGGAGAGCACAAGGCTCACAGCGCCCCTGGCTGTGGTCTGCAGCCCCACACACCCGGAGGCTGACTGCGTGGACGCCCAGAAGTTGCCTGACGGACGTCCTTTCCCTAGCGCTCTCCTCCCCAGCAGAGGCGTGTGCAGGTGGTGGGGCCTGGCCCTGTGTGTCTGGGCTCCCACCGGCATCCCCAGCTCAAGGGAAGCAGCCCCTGAGCCAAGATCTGTAGGAGGCGCGGGGCGCCCCCGCCTGGAAGCCTAGTGCACAGCATGCGGGAAGCCAGCCTCCTCGGGGGAGGAGGAGGCAGCCAGGCTGCGTTCCGCTGCAATCACTTCTTGGGCGGAGCCCAGTGCGCCTCCAGGACGGCAGAGCTCCAGCTCTGCTCAGAGGCCCGATCTGGCAGAGTTGCTGGCGTGAGGCTGCTCTGCCCTGGGCGAGCCTTGCCCAGACTTGCCTCGCTGCTAGGCTTCCTGCCCAGGAAGGAGCAGGCTGCGCGAGACTGGGAGACGCTCCTGGCGCCTTCCGGGCCTCAGCTCCACTCCTGCCTTGCCTTTGCACCTAGGCCCCAGGCGTCCTTGGGGAAGGCTTAGGAGCCGGTGGCTTGCACACTGCCAAGGCCTCCAGCAGTGAGAGCTCTGTCAGAGGGAAGGGAATGGCAAGTGCAGGGCTCCTCCAGCGGTCGCTTGGCCGCCCAGACACAGCACAGCACGGAGAGCACCAGGCTCCCATGGCGCCTGGCTGTGGTCTGCAGCCCCACACACCCGGAGGCTGACTCCGTGAGCGTCCAGAAGGTGCCTGACACAAGTCATTTCCCTAGTGCTCTCCTAAGCAGCAGAGACGTGTGCAGGTGGTTGGTGCCTGCCCCTGCCTGTCTGGGCTGCCGCCCACATCCTCAGCTCAGGGGAAGCAGCCCCTGTGCCAAGACTGCAGGAGGGGCGGGGCATCCCTTCCTGGAAGCCAAGTGCACAGTACGCTTGGAAGCGAGCCTCCTTGGGAAGAGTCGAGGGAGCCAAGCCGCTTGCAGCTGCAATTCCTGCTTGGGCAGAGCCGAGTGTGCCTCCAGTACGGCAGAGCCCCAGCTCTGCTCAGAGGCCGGATCTAGTCAAGGTCCTTGCGCGAGGCTGCTCTCCCCTGTGCGAGACTCGCCCAGGCTTGCCTCGCTTCTAGGCTTCTTGCCCAGGAAGGAGCAGGCTGTGCGATGCTGGGAGAGGCCACTGGCGCCTTCCTGGCCTCAGCTCCACTCCTGCCTTACCTCTGCATCTAGGCCCCAGGCGTCCTTGGGGAAGGCTTAGGAGCCGGTGGCTTGCACACTGCCAAGCCCTCCAGCAGTGAGGCCTCTATTAGACGGGAGGGGAGGGCAAGTGCAGGGCTCCTCCAGCGGTTGCTTGGCCGCCCAGACTCAGCGCCGCACGGAGAGCACAAGGCTCACAGCGCCCCTGGCTGTGTTCTGCAGCCCCACACACCCGGAAGCTGACTCCGTGGGCGCCCAGAAGTTGCCCGACAGACGTCATTTCCCTAGCGCTCTCCTCCCCAGCCGAGACGTGTGCGGGTGGTGGGGCCTGCCCCTGCGTGTCTGGGCTCCCGCTGGCAGCCCCAGCTCAAGGGAAGCAGCCCCTGAGCCAAGACCTGTAGGAGGCGCGGGCGCCCCCGCCTGGAAGCCTAGTGCACAGCATGCGGGAAGCGAGCCTCCTTGGGGGAAGAGGAGGCAGCCCAGCTGCGTGCGGCTGCAATCACTTCTTGGGCGGAGCCCAGTGAGCCTCCAGTACGGCAGAGCTCCAGCTCTGCTCAGAGGCCCGATCTGGCAGAGTTGCTGGCGTGAGGCTGCTCTGCCCTGGGCGAGCCTTGCCCAGACTTGCCTCGCTGCTAGGCTTCCTGACCAGGAAGGAGCAGGCTGCGCGAGACTGGGAGACGCCTCTGGCGCCTTCCTGGCCTCAGTTCCACTCCTGCCTTGCCTTTGCACCTAGTCCCCAGGCGTCCTTGCGGAGGGCTTCGGGGCCGGTGGGTTGCACGCTGCCAAGCCCTCCAGCCGTGAGAGCTCTGTCATAGGGAAGGGAATGGCAACTGCAGGGCTCCTCCAGCGGTCGCTTGGCCGCCCAGACTCAGCACGGCACGGAGAGCACCAGGTTCCCAGGGCTCCTGGCTGTGGTCTGCAGCCCCACACACCCGGAGGCTGACTCCGTGTGCGCCCAGAAGCTGCCTGACAGACGTCATTTCCCTAGTGCTCTCCTAACCAGCAGAGACGTGTGCAGGTGGTTGGTGCCTGCCCCTGCCTGTCTGGGCGGCCGCCCATAGCCTCAGCTCAGGGGAAGCAGCCCCTGTGCCAAGACTTGCAGGAGGCGCGGGGCGTCCCTGCCTGGAAGCCAAGTGCACAGTGCGCTTGCAAGCGAGCCTCCTTGGGAAGAGTCGAGGGAGCCAAGCCGCGTGCAGCTGCCATCCCTGCTTGGGCGGAGCCGAGTGTGCCTCCAGTACGGCAGAGCCCCAGCTCTGCTCAGAGGCTGGATCTAGTCAAGTTCCTTGCGCGAGGCTGCTCTGCCCTGTGCGAGACTTGCCCAGGCTTGCCTCGCTTCTAGGCTTCCTGCCCAGGAAGGAGCAGGCTGTGCGATGCTGGGAGAGGCCACTGGCGCCTTCCTGGCCTCAGCTCCACTCCTGCCTTGCCTCTGCATCTAGGCCCCAGACGTCCTTGGGGAAGGCTTAGGAGCCGGTGGCTTGCACACTGCCAAGCCCTCCAGCAGTGAGGCCTCTATTAGACGGGAGGGGAGGGCAAGTGCAGGGCTCCTCCAGCGGTTGCTTGGCCGCCCAGACTCAGCCCCGCACGGAGAGCACAAGGCTCACAGCTCCCCTGGCTGTGGTCTGCAGCCCCACTCACCCGGAGGCTGACTCCGTGGGCGCCCAGAAGTTGCCCGACAGACGTCATTTCCCTAGCGCTCTCCTCCCCAGCCGAGATGCGTGCGGGTGGTGGGGCCTGCCCCTGCGTGTCTGGGCTCCCGCTGGCAGCCCCAGCTCAAGGGAAGCAGCCCCTGAGCCAAGACCTGTAGGAGGCGCGGGCGCCCCCGCCTGGAAGCCTAGTGCACAGCATGCGGGAAGCGAGCCTCCTTGGGGGAAGAGGAGGCAGCCCAGCTGCGTGCGGCTGCAATCACTTCTTGGGCGGAGCCCAGTGAGCCTCCAGTACGGCAGAGCTCCAGTTCTGCTCAGAGGCCCGATCTGGCCGAGTTCCTGGCCTGAGGCTGCTCTGCCCTGGGCGAGCCTTGCCCAGACTTGCCTCGCTGCTAGGCTTCCTGACCAGGAAGGAGCAGGCTGCGCGAGACTGGGAGACGCCTCTGGCGCCTTTCTGGCCTCAGTTCCACTCCTGCCTTGCCTTTGCACCTAGTCCCCAGGCGTCCTTGTGGAGGGCTTCGGGGCCGGTGGGTTGCACGCTGCCAAGCCCTCCAGCCGTGAGAGCTCTGTCATAGGGAAGGGAATGGCAAGTGCAGGGCTCCTCCAGCGGTCGCCTGGCCGCCCATACTCAGCACAGCACGGAGAGCACCATGCTCCCAGGGCCCCTGGCTGTGGCCTGCTGCCCCACACACCCGGAGGCTGACTCCGTGGGCGCTCAGAAGTTGCCTGACAGACGTCCTATCCCTAGCGCTCTCCTCCCCAGCAGAGACGTGTGCAGCGGGTGGGGCCTGCCCCTGCGTGTCTGGGCTCCCGCCGGCAGCCCCAGCTCAAGGGAAGCAGCCCCTGAGCCAAGACCTGTAGGAGGCGCGGGGCGCCCCCGCCTGGAAGCCTAGTGCACAGCATGCGGGAAGGCAGCCTCCTCGGGGGACGAGGAGGCAGCCCGGCTGCGTGCAGCTGCAATCACTTCTTGGGCGGAGACCAGTGTGCCTCCAGTACGGCAGAGCTCCAGCTCTGCTCAGAAGCCCGATCTGGCAGAGTTGCTGGCGTGAGGCTGCTCTGCCCTGGGCCAGCCTTGCCCAGACTTGCCTCGCTGCTAGGCTTCCTGACCAGGAAGGAGCTGGCTGCTCGAGACTCGGAGACGCTCCTGACGCCTCCTGGCCTCAGCTCCACTCCTGCCTTGCCTTTGCACCTAGGCCCCAGCCGTCCTTGTGAAAGGTTTAGGAGCCGGTGGGTTGCACACTGCCAAGGCCTCCAGCAGTGAGAACTCTGTCCGAGGCAAGGGAATGGCAACTGCAGGGCTCCTCTAGCGGTCGCTTGGCCGCCCAGACTCAGCGCCCCATGGAGAGCACAAGGCTCACAGGGCCCCTGGCTGTGGTCTGCAGCCCCACACACCCGGAGGCTGACTCCGTGAGCGTCCAGAAGGTGCCTGACAGACGTCATTTCCCTAGTGCTCTCCTAAGCAGCAGAGACGTGTGCAGGTGGTTGGTGCCTGCCCCTGCCTGTCTGGGCTGCCACCCACAGCCTCAGCTCAGGGGAAGCAGCCCCTGTGCCAAGACTGCAGGAGGCGCGGGGCATCCCTGCCTGGAAGCCAAGTGCACAGTACGCTTGGAAGCGAGCCTCCTTGGGAAGAGTCGAGGGAGCCAAGCCGCTTGCAGCTGCAATCCCTGCTTGGGCAGAGCCGAGTGTGCCTCCAGTACGGCAGAGCCCCAGCTCTGCTCAGAGGCCGGATCTAGTCAAGGTCCTTGCGCGAGGCTGCTCTGCCCTGTGCGAGACTCGCCCAGGCTTGCCTCGCTTCTAGGCTTCTTGCCCAGGAAGGAGCAGGCTGTGCGATGCTGGGAGAGGCCACTGGCGCCTTCCTGGCCTCAGCTCCACTCCTGCCTTACCTCTGCATCTAGGCCCCAGGCGTCCTTGGGGAAGGCTTAGGAGCCGGTGGCTTGCACACTGCCAAGCCCTCCAGCAGTGAGGCCTCTATTAGACGGGAGGGGAGGGCAAGTGCAGGGCTCCTCCAGCGGTTGCTTGGCCGCCCAGACTCAGCCCCGCACGGAGAGCACAAGGCTCACAGCTCCCCTGGCTGTGGTCTGCAGGCCCACACACCCGGAGGGTGACTCCGTGGGCGCCCAGAAGTTGCCTGACAGACGTCCTATCCCTAGCGCTCTCCTCCCCAGCAGAGGCGTGTGCAGGTGGTGGGGCCTGGCCCTGTGTGTCTGGGCTCCCACCGGCATCCCCAGCTCAAGGGAAGCAGCCCCTGAGCCAAGATCTGTAGGAGGCGCGGGGCGCCCCCGCCTGGAAGCCTAGTGCACAGCATGCGGGAAGCCAGCCTCCTCGGGGGAGGAGGAGGCAGCCAGGCTGCGTTCCGCTGCAATCACTTCTTGGGCGGAGCCCAGTGCGCCTCCAGGACGGCAGAGCTCCAGCTCTGCTCAGAGGCCCGATCTGGCAGAGTTGCTGGCGTGAGGCTGCTCTGCCCTGGGCGAGCCTTGCCCAGACTTGCCTCGCTGCTAGGCTTCCTGCCCAGGAAGGAGCAGGCTGCGCGAGACTGGGAGACGCTCCTGGCGCCTTCCGGGCCTCAGCTCCACTCCTGCCTTGCCTTTGCACCTAGGCCCCAGGCGTCCTTGGGGAAGGCTTAGGAGCCGGTGGCTTGCACACTGCCAAGGCCTCCAGCAGTGAGAGCTCTGTCAGAGGGAAGGGAATGGCAAGTGCAGGGCTCCTCCAGCGGTCGCTTGGCCGCCCAGACACAGCACAGCACGGAGAGCACCAGGCTCCCATGGCGCCTGGCTGTGGTCTGCAGCCCCACACACCCGGAGGCTGACTCCGTGAGCGTCCAGAAGGTGCCTGACACAAGTCATTTCCCTAGTGCTCTCCTAAGCAGCAGAGACGTGTGCAGGTGGTTGGTGCCTGCCCCTGCCTGTCTGGGCTGCCGCCCACATCCTCAGCTCAGGGGAAGCAGCCCCTGTGCCAAGACTGCAGGAGGGGCGGGGCATCCCTTCCTGGAAGCCAAGTGCACAGTACGCTTGGAAGCGAGCCTCCTTGGGAAGAGTCGAGGGAGCCAAGCCGCTTGCAGCTGCAATTCCTGCTTGGGCAGAGCCGAGTGTGCCTCCAGTACGGCAGAGCCCCAGCTCTGCTCAGAGGCCGGATCTAGTCAAGGTCCTTGCGCGAGGCTGCTCTCCCCTGTGCGAGACTCGCCCAGGCTTGCCTCGCTTCTAGGCTTCTTGCCCAGGAAGGAGCAGGCTGTGCGATGCTGGGAGAGGCCACTGGCGCCTTCCTGGCCTCAGCTCCACTCCTGCCTTACCTCTGCATCTAGGCCCCAGGCGTCCTTGGGGAAGGCTTAGGAGCCGGTGGCTTGCACACTGCCAAGCCCTCCAGCAGTGAGGCCTCTATTAGACGGGAGGGGAGGGCAAGTGCAGGGCTCCTCCAGCGGTTGCTTGGCCGCCCAGACTCAGCGCCGCACGGAGAGCACAAGGCTCACAGCGCCCCTGGCTGTGTTCTGCAGCCCCACACACCCGGAAGCTGACTCCGTGGGCGCCCAGAAGTTGCCCGACAGACGTCATTTCCCTAGCGCTCTCCTCCCCAGCCGAGACGTGTGCGGGTGGTGGGGCCTGCCCCTGCGTGTCTGGGCTCCCGCTGGCAGCCCCAGCTCAAGGGAAGCAGCCCCTGAGCCAAGACCTGTAGGAGGCGCGGGCGCCCCCGCCTGGAAGCCTAGTGCACAGCATGCGGGAAGCGAGCCTCCTTGGGGGAAGAGGAGGCAGCCCAGCTGCGTGCGGCTGCAATCACTTCTTGGGCGGAGCCCAGTGAGCCTCCAGTACGGCAGAGCTCCAGCTCTGCTCAGAGGCCCGATCTGGCAGAGTTGCTGGCGTGAGGCTGCTCTGCCCTGGGCGAGCCTTGCCCAGACTTGCCTCGCTGCTAGGCTTCCTGACCAGGAAGGAGCAGGCTGCGCGAGACTGGGAGACGCCTCTGGCGCCTTCCTGGCCTCAGTTCCACTCCTGCCTTGCCTTTGCACCTAGTCCCCAGGCGTCCTTGCGGAGGGCTTCGGGGCCGGTGGGTTGCACGCTGCCAAGCCCTCCAGCCGTGAGAGCTCTGTCATAGGGAAGGGAATGGCAACTGCAGGGCTCCTCCAGCGGTCGCTTGGCCGCCCAGACTCAGCACGGCACGGAGAGCACCAGGTTCCCAGGGCTCCTGGCTGTGGTCTGCAGCCCCACACACCCGGAGGCTGACTCCGTGTGCGCCCAGAAGCTGCCTGACAGACGTCATTTCCCTAGTGCTCTCCTAACCAGCAGAGACGTGTGCAGGTGGTTGGTGCCTGCCCCTGCCTGTCTGGGCGGCCGCCCATAGCCTCAGCTCAGGGGAAGCAGCCCCTGTGCCAAGACTTGCAGGAGGCGCGGGGCGTCCCTGCCTGGAAGCCAAGTGCACAGTGCGCTTGCAAGCGAGCCTCCTTGGGAAGAGTCGAGGGAGCCAAGCCGCGTGCAGCTGCCATCCCTGCTTGGGCGGAGCCGAGTGTGCCTCCAGTACGGCAGAGCCCCAGCTCTGCTCAGAGGCTGGATCTAGTCAAGTTCCTTGCGCGAGGCTGCTCTGCCCTGTGCGAGACTTGCCCAGGCTTGCCTCGCTTCTAGGCTTCCTGCCCAGGAAGGAGCAGGCTGTGCGATGCTGGGAGAGGCCACTGGCGCCTTCCTGGCCTCAGCTCCACTCCTGCCTTGCCTCTGCATCTAGGCCCCAGACGTCCTTGGGGAAGGCTTAGGAGCCGGTGGCTTGCACACTGCCAAGCCCTCCAGCAGTGAGGCCTCTATTAGACGGGAGGGGAGGGCAAGTGCAGGGCTCCTCCAGCGGTTGCTTGGCCGCCCAGACTCAGCCCCGCACGGAGAGCACAAGGCTCACAGCTCCCCTGGCTGTGGTCTGCAGCCCCACTCACCCGGAGGCTGACTCCGTGGGCGCCCAGAAGTTGCCCGACAGACGTCATTTCCCTAGCGCTCTCCTCCCCAGCCGAGATGCGTGCGGGTGGTGGGGCCTGCCCCTGCGTGTCTGGGCTCCCGCTGGCAGCCCCAGCTCAAGGGAAGCAGCCCCTGAGCCAAGACCTGTAGGAGGCGCGGGCGCCCCCGCCTGGAAGCCTAGTGCACAGCATGCGGGAAGCGAGCCTCCTTGGGGGAAGAGGAGGCAGCCCAGCTGCGTGCGGCTGCAATCACTTCTTGGGCGGAGCCCAGTGAGCCTCCAGTACGGCAGAGCTCCAGTTCTGCTCAGAGGCCCGATCTGGCCGAGTTCCTGGCCTGAGGCTGCTCTGCCCTGGGCGAGCCTTGCCCAGACTTGCCTCGCTGCTAGGCTTCCTGACCAGGAAGGAGCAGGCTGCGCGAGACTGGGAGACGCCTCTGGCGCCTTTCTGGCCTCAGTTCCACTCCTGCCTTGCCTTTGCACCTAGTCCCCAGGCGTCCTTGTGGAGGGCTTCGGGGCCGGTGGGTTGCACGCTGCCAAGCCCTCCAGCCGTGAGAGCTCTGTCATAGGGAAGGGAATGGCAAGTGCAGGGCTCCTCCAGCGGTCGCCTGGCCGCCCATACTCAGCACAGCACGGAGAGCACCATGCTCCCAGGGCCCCTGGCTGTGGCCTGCTGCCCCACACACCCGGAGGCTGACTCCGTGGGCGCTCAGAAGTTGCCTGACAGACGTCCTATCCCTAGCGCTCTCCTCCCCAGCAGAGACGTGTGCAGCGGGTGGGGCCTGCCCCTGCGTGTCTGGGCTCCCGCCGGCAGCCCCAGCTCAAGGGAAGCAGCCCCTGAGCCAAGACCTGTAGGAGGCGCGGGGCGCCCCCGCCTGGAAGCCTAGTGCACAGCATGCGGGAAGGCAGCCTCCTCGGGGGACGAGGAGGCAGCCCGGCTGCGTGCAGCTGCAATCACTTCTTGGGCGGAGACCAGTGTGCCTCCAGTACGGCAGAGCTCCAGCTCTGCTCAGAAGCCCGATCTGGCAGAGTTGCTGGCGTGAGGCTGCTCTGCCCTGGGCCAGCCTTGCCCAGACTTGCCTCGCTGCTAGGCTTCCTGACCAGGAAGGAGCTGGCTGCTCGAGACTCGGAGACGCTCCTGACGCCTCCTGGCCTCAGCTCCACTCCTGCCTTGCCTTTGCACCTAGGCCCCAGCCGTCCTTGTGAAAGGTTTAGGAGCCGGTGGGTTGCACACTGCCAAGGCCTCCAGCAGTGAGAACTCTGTCCGAGGCAAGGGAATGGCAACTGCAGGGCTCCTCTAGCGGTCGCTTGGCCGCCCAGACTCAGCGCCCCA
This sequence comes from Budorcas taxicolor, assembly GCF_023091745.1. Classification (NCBI taxonomy): domain Eukaryota; kingdom Metazoa; phylum Chordata; class Mammalia; order Artiodactyla; family Bovidae; genus Budorcas; species Budorcas taxicolor. Next base: position 95,409 of record NW_026291664.1, read on the forward strand.
TGGAGAGCACAAGGCTCACAGGGCCCCTGGCTGTGGTCTGCAGCCCCACACACCCGGAGGCTGACTCCGTGAGCGTCCAGAAGGTGCCTGACAGACGTCATTTCCCTAGTGCTCTCCTAAGCAGCAGAGACGTGTGCAGGTGGTTGGTGCCTGCCCCTGCCTGTCTGGGCTGCCACCCACAGCCTCAGCTCAGGGGTAGCAGCCCCTGTGCCAAGACTGCAGGAGGCGCGGGGCATCCCTGCCTGGAAGCCAAGTGCACAGTACGCTTGGAAGCGAGCCTCCTTGGGAAGAGTCGAGGGAGCCAAGCCGCTTGCAGCTGCAATCCCTGCTTGGGCAGAGCCGAGTGTGCCTCCAGTACGGCAGAGCCCCAGCTCTGCTCAGAGGCCGGATCTAGTCAAGGTCCTTGCGCGAGGCTGCTCTGCCCTGTGCGAGACTCGCCCAGGCTTGCCTCGCTTCTAGGCTTCTTGCCCAGGAAGGAGCAGGCTGTGCGATGCTGGGAGAGGCCACTGGCGCCTTCCTGGCCTCAGCTCCACTCCTGCCTTACCTCTGCATCTAGGCCCCAGGCGTCCTTGGGGAAGGCTTAGGAGCCGGTGGCTTGCACACTGCCAAGCCCTCCAGCAGTGAGGCCTCTATTAGACGGGAGGGGAGGGCAAGGGCAGGGCTCCTCCAGCGCTTGCTGGGCCGCCCAGACTCAGCGCCGTACGGAGAGCACAAGGCTCACAGCTTCCCTGGCTGTGGTCTGCAGCCCCACACACCCGGAGGCTGACTCCGTGGGCGCCCAGAAGTTGCCCGACAGACGTCATTTCCCTAGCGCTCTCCTCCCCAGCCGAGACGTGTGCGGGTGGTGGGGCCTGCCCCTGCGTGTCTTGGCTCCCGCTGGCAGCCCCAGCTCAAGGGAAGCAGCCCCTGAGCCAAGACCTGTAGGAGGCGCGGGCGCCCCCGCCTGGAAGCCTAGTGCACAGCATGCGGGAAGCGAGCCTCCTTGGGGGAAGAGGAGGCAGCCCAGCTGCGTGCGGCTGCAATCACTTCTTGGGCGGAGCCCAGTGAGCCTCTAGTACGGCAGAGCTCCAGTTCTGCTCAGAGGCCCGATCTGGCCGAGTTCCTGGCCTGAGGCTGCTCTGCCCTGGGCGAGCCTTGCCCAGACTTGCCTCGCTGCTAGGCTTCCTGACCAGGAAGGAGCAGGCTGCGCGAGACTGGGAGACGCCTCTGGCGCCTTCCTGGCCTCAGTTCCACTCCTGCCTTGCCTTTGCACCTAGTCCCCAGGCGTCCTTGCGGAGGGCTTCGGGGCCGGTGGGTTGCACGCTGCCAAGCCCTCCAGCCGTGAGAGCTCTGTCATAGGGAAGGGAATGGCAACTGCAGGGCTCCTCCAGCGGTCGCTTGGCCGCCCAGACTCAGCACGGCACGGAGAGCACCAGGCTCCCAGGGCTCCTGGCTGTGGTCTGCAGCCCCACACACCCGGAGGCTGACTCCGTGAGCGCCCAGAAGCTGCCTGACAGACGTCATTTCCCTAGTGCTCTCCTAACCAGCAGAGACGTGTGCAGGTGGTTGGGGCCTGCCCCAGCCTGTCTGGGCGGCCGCCCACAGCCTCAGCTCAGGGGAAGCAGCCCCTGTGCCAAGACTTGCAGGAGGCACGGGGCGTCCCTGCCTGGAAGCCAAGTGCACAGTGCGCTTGCAAGCGAGCCTCCTTGGGAAGAGTCGAGGGAGCCCAGCCGCGTGCAGCTGCCATCCCTGCTTGGGCGGAGCCGAGTTGGCTCCAGTACGGCAGAGCCCCAGCTCTGCTCAGAGGCCGGATCTAGTCAAGTTCCTTGCGCGAGGCTGCTCTGCCCTGTGCAAGACTTGCCCAGGCTTGCCTCGCTTCTAGGCTTCCTGCCCAGGAAGGAGCAGGCTGTGCGATGCTGGGAGAGGCCACTGGCGCCTTCCTGGCCTCAGCTCCACTCCTGCCTTGCCTCTGCATCTAGGCCCCAGACGTCCTTGGGGAAGGCTTAGGAGCCGGTGGCTTGCACACTGCCAAGCCCTCCAGCAGTGAGGCCTCTATTAGACGGGAGGGGAGGGCAAGTGCAGGGCTCCTCCAGCGGTTGCTTGGCCGCCCAGACTCAGCCCCGCACGGAGAGCACAAGGCTCACAGCTCCCCTGGCTGTGGTCTGCAGGCCCACACACCCGGAGGCTGACTCCGTGGGCGCCCAGAAGTTGCCTGACAGACGTCCTATCCCTAGCGCTCTCCTCCCCAGCAGAGGCGTGTGCAGGTGGTGGGGCCTGGCCCTGTGTGTCTGGGCTCCCACCGGCATCCCCAGCTCAAGGGAAGCAGCCCCTGAGCCAAGATCTGTAGGAGGCGCGGGGCGCCCCCGCCTGGAAGCCTAGTGCACAGCATGCGGGAAGCCAGCCTCCTCGGGGGAGGAGGAGGCAGCCAGGCTGCGTTCCGCTGCAATCACTTCTTGGGCGGAGCCCAGTGCGCCTCCAGGACGGCAGAGCTCCAGCTCTGCTCAGAGGCCCGATCTGGCAGAGTTGCTGGCGTGAGGCTGCTCTGCCCTGGGCGAGCCTTGCCCAGACTTGCCTCGCTGCTAGGCTTCCTGCCCAGGAAGGAGCAGGCTGCGCGAGACTGGGAGACGCTCCTGGCGCCTTCCGGGCCTCAGCTCCACTCCTGCCTTGCCTTTGCACCTAGGCCCCAGGCGTCCTTGGGGAAGGCTTAGGAGCCGGTGGCTTGCACACTGCCAAGGCCTCCAGCAGTGAGAGCTCTGTCAGAGGGAAGGGAATGGCAAGTGCAGGGCTCCTCCAGCGGTCGCTTGGCCGCCCAGACACAGCACAGCACGGAGAGCACCAGGCTCCCATGGCGCCTGGCTGTGGTCTGCAGCCCCACACACCCGGAGGCTGACTCCGTGAGCGTCCAGAAGGTGCCTGACACAAGTCATTTCCCTAGTGCTCTCCTAAGCAGCAGAGACGTGTGCAGGTGGTTGGTGCCTGCCCCTGCCTGTCTGGGCTGCCGCCCACATCCTCAGCTCAGGGGAAGCAGCCCCTGTGCCAAGACTGCAGGAGGGGCGGGGCATCCCTTCCTGGAAGCCAAGTGCACAGTACGCTTGGAAGCGAGCCTCCTTGGGAAGAGTCGAGGGAGCCAAGCCGCTTGCAGCTGCAATTCCTGCTTGGGCAGAGCCGAGTGTGCCTCCAGTACGGCAGAGCCCCAGCTCTGCTCAGAGGCCGGATCTAGTCAAGGTCCTTGCGCGAGGCTGCTCTCCCCTGTGCGAGACTCGCCCAGGCTTGCCTAGCTTCTAGGCTTCTTGCCCAGGAAGGAGCAGGCTGTGCGATGCTGGGAGAGGCCACTGGCGCCTTCCTGGCCTCAGCTCCACTCCTGCCTTACCTCTGCATCTAGGCCCCAGGCGTCCTTGGGGAAGGCTTAGGAGCCGGTGGCTTGCACACTGCCAAGCCCTCCAGCAGTGAGGCCTCTATTAGACGGGAGGGGAGGGCAAGTGCAGGGCTCCTCCAGCGGTTGCTTGGCCGCCCAGACTCAGCGCCTCATGGAGAGCACAAGGCTCACAGCGCCCCTGGCTGTGTTCTGCAGCCCCACACACCCGGAAGCTGACTCCGTGGGCGCCCAGAAGTTGCCCGACAGACGTCATTTCCCTAGCGCTCTCCTCCCCAGCCGAGACGTGTGCGGGTGGTGGGGCCTGCCCCTGCGTGTCTGGGCTCCCGCTGGCAGCCCCAGCTCAAGGGAAGCAGCCCCTGAGCCAAGACCTGTAGGAGGCGCGGGCGCCCCCGCCTGGAAGCCTAGTGCACAGCATGCGGGAAGCGAGCCTCCTTGGGGGAAGAGGAGGCAGCCCAGCTGCGTGCGGCTGCAATCACTTCTTGGGCGGAGCCCAGTGAGCCTCCAGTACGGCAGAGCTCCAGCTCTGCTCAGAGGCCCGATCTGGCAGAGTTGCTGGCTTGAGGCTGCTCTGCCCTGGGCGAGCCTTGCCCAGACTTGCCTCGCTGCTAGGCTTCCTGACCAGGAAGGAGCAGGCTGCGCGAGACTGGGAGACGCCTCTGGCGCCTTCCTGGCCTCAGTTCCACTCCTGCCTTGCCTTTGCACCTAGTCTCCAGGCGTCCTTGCGGAGGGCTTCGGGGCCGGTGGGTTGCACGCTGCCAAGCCCTCCAGCCGTGAGAGCTCTGTCATAGGGAAGGGAATGGCAACTGCAGGGCTCCTCCAGCGGTCGCTTGGCCGCCCAGACTCAGCACGGCACGGAGAGCACCAGGTTCCCAGGGCTCCTGGCTGTGGTCTGCAGCCCCACACACCCGGAGGCTGACTCCGTGTGCGCCCAGAAGCTGCCTGACAGACGTCATTTCCCTAGTGCTCTCCTAACCAGCAGAGACGTGTGCAGGTGGTTGGGGCCTGCCCCTGCCTGTCTGGGCGGCCGCCCATAGCCTCAGCTCAGGGGAAGCAGCCCCTGTGCCAAGACTTGCAGGAGGCGCGGGGCGTCCCTGCCTGGAAGCCAAGTGCACAGTGCGCTTGCAAGCGAGCCTCCTTGGGAAGAGTCGAGGGAGCCAAGCCGCGTGCAGCTGCCATCCCTGCTTGGGCGGAGCCGAGTGTGCCTCCAGTACGGCAGAGCCCCAGCTCTGCTCAGAGGCTGGATCTAGTCAAGTTCCTTGCGCGAGGCTGCTCTGCCCTGTGCGAGACTTGCCCAGGCTTGCCTCGCTTCTAGGCTTCCTGCCCAGGAAGGAGCAGGCTGTGCGATGCTGGGAGAGGCCACTGGCGCCTTCCTGGCCTCAGCTCCACTCCTGCCTTGCCTCTGCATCTAGGCCCCAGACGTCCTTGGGGAAGGCTTAGGAGCCGGTGGCTTGCACACTGCCAAGCCCTCCAGCAGTGAGGCCTCTATTAGACGGGAGGGGAGGGCAAGTGCAGGGCTCCTCCAGCGGTTGCTTGGCCGCCCAGACTCAGCCCCGCACGGAGAGCACAAGGCTCACAGCTCCCCTGGCTGTGGTCTGCAGCCCCACTCACCCGGAGGCTGACTCCGTGGGCGCCCAGAAGTTGCCCGACAGACGTCATTTCCCTAGCGCTCTCCTCCCCAGCCGAGACGCGTGCGGGTGGTGGGGCCTGCCCCTGCGTGTCTGGGCTCCCGCTGGCAGCCCCAGCTCAAGGGAAGCAGCCCCTGAGCCAAGACCTGTAGGAGGCGCGGGCGCCCCCGCCTGGAAGCCTAGTGCACAGCATGCGGGAAGCGAGCCTCCTTGGGGGAAGAGGAGGCAGCCCAGCTGCGTGCGGCTGCAATCACTTCTTGGGCGGAGCCCAGTGAGCCTCCAGCACGGCAGAGCTCCAGTTCTGCTCAGAGGCCCGATCTGGCCGAGTTCCTGGCCTGAGGCTGCTCTGCCCTGGGCGAGCCTTGCCCAGACTTGCCTCGCTGCTAGGCTTCCTGACCAGGAAGGAGCAGGCTGCGCGAGACTGGGAGACGCCTCTGGCGCCTTTCTGGCCTCAGTTCCACTCCTGCCTTGCCTTTGCACCTAGTCCCCAGGCGTCCTTGTGGAGGGCTTCGGGGCCGGTGGGTTGCACGCTGCCAAGCCCTCCAGCCGTGAGAGCTCTGTCATAGGGAAGGGAATGGCAAGTGCAGGGCTCCTCCAGCGGTCGCCTGGCCGCCCATACTCAGCACAGCACGGAGAGCACCATGCTCCCAGGGCCCCTGGCTGTGGCCTGCTGCCCCACACACCCGGAGGCTGACTCCGTGGGCGCTCAGAAGTTGCCTGACAGACGTCCTATCCCTAGCGCTCTCCTCCCCAGCAGAGACGTGTGCAGCGGGTGGGGCCTGCCCCTGCGTGTCTGGGCTCCCGCCGGCAGCCCCAGCTCAAGGGAAGCAGCCCCTGAGCCAAGACCTGTAGGAGGCGCGGGGCGCCCCCGCCTGGAAGCCTAGTGCACAGCATGCGGGAAGGCAGCCTCCTCGGGGGACGAGGAGGCAGCCCGGCTGCGTGCAGCTGCAATCACTTCTTGGGCGGAGACCAGTGTGCCTCCAGTACGGCAGAGCTCCAGCTCTGCTCAGAAGCCCGATCTGGCAGAGTTGCTGGCGTGAGGCTGCTCTGCCCTGGGCCAGCCTTGCCCAGACTTGCCTCGCTGCTAGGCTTCCTGACCAGGAAGGAGCTGGCTGCTCGAGACTCGGAGACGCTCCTGACGCCTCCTGGCCTCAGCTCCACTCCTGCCTTGCCTTTGCACCTAGGCCCCAGCCGTCCTTGTGAAAGGTTTAGGAGCCGGTGGGTTGCACACTGCCAAGGCCTCCAGCAGTGAGAACTCTGTCCGAGGCAAGGGAATGGCAACTGCAGGGCTCCTCTAGCGGTCGCTTGGCCGCCCAGACTCAGCGCCCCATGGAGAGCACAAGGCTCACAGGGCCCCTGGCTGTGGTCTGCAGCCCCACACACCCGGAGGCTGACTCCGTGAGCGTCCAGAAGGTGCCTGACAGACGTCATTTCCCTAGTGCTCTCCTAAGCAGCAGAGACGTGTGCAGGTGGTTGGTGCCTGCCCCTGCCTGTCTGGGCTGCCACCCACAGCCTCAGCTCAGGGGAAGCAGCCCCTGTGCCAAGACTGCAGGAGGCGCGGGGCATCCCTGCCTGGAAGCCAAGTGCACAGTACGCTTGGAAGCGAGCCTCCTTGGGAAGAGTCGAGGGAGCCAAGCCGCTTGCAGCTGCAATCCCTGCTTGGGCAGAGCCGAGTGTGCCTCCAGTACGGCAGAGCCCCAGCTCTGCTCAGAGGCCGGATCTAGTCAAGGTCCTTGCGCGAGGCTGCTCTGCCCTGTGCGAGACTCGCCCAGGCTTGCCTCGCTTCTAGGCTTCTTGCCCAGGAAGGAGCAGGCTGTGCGATGCTGGGAGAGGCCACTGGCGCCTTCCTGGCCTCAGCTCCACTCCTGCCTTACCTCTGCATCTAGGCCCCAGGCGTCCTTGGGGAAGGCTTAGGAGCCGGTGGCTTGCACACTGCCAAGCCCTCCAGCAGTGAGGCCTCTATTAGACGGGAGGGGAGGGCAAGGGCAGGGCTCCTCCAGCGCTTGCTGGGCCGCCCAGACTCAGCGCCGTACGGAGAGCACAAGGCTCACAGCTTCCCTGGCTGTGGTCTGCAGCCCCACACACCCGGAGGCTGACTCCGTGGGCGCCCAGAAGTTGCCCGACAGACGTCATTTCCCTAGCGCTCTCCTCCCCAGCCGAGACGTGTGCGGGTGGTGGGGCCTGCCCCTGCGTGTCTTGGCTCCCGCTGGCAGCCCCAGCTCAAGGGAAGCAGCCCCTGAGCCAAGACCTGTAGGAGGCGCGGGCGCCCCCGCCTGGAAGCCTAGTGCACAGCATGCGGGAAGCGAGCCTCCTTGGGGGAAGAGGAGGCAGCCCAGCTGCGTGCGGCTGCAATCACTTCTTGGGCGGAGCCCAGTGAGCCTCTAGTACGGCAGAGCTCCAGTTCTGCTCAGAGGCCCGATCTGGCCGAGTTCCTGGCCTGAGGCTGCTCTGCCCTGGGCGAGCCTTGCCCAGACTTGCCTCGCTGCTAGGCTTCCTGACCAGGAAGGAGCAGGCTGCGCGAGACTGGGAGACGCCTCTGGCGCCTTCCTGGCCTCAGTTCCACTCCTGCCTTGCCTTTGCACCTAGTCCCCAGGCGTCCTTGCGGAGGGCTTCGGGGCCGGTGGGTTGCACGCTGCCAAGCCCTCCAGCCGTGAGAGCTCTGTCATAGGGAAGGGAATGGCAACTGCAGGGCTCCTCCAGCGGTCGCTTGGCGGCCCAGACTCAGCACGGCACGGAGAGCACCAGGCTCCCAGGGCTCCTGGCTGTGGTCTGCAGCCCCACACACCCGGAGGCTGACTCCGTGAGCGCCCAGAAGCTGCCTGACAGACGTCATTTCCCTAGTGCTCTCCTAACCAGCAGAGACGTGTGCAGGTGGTTGGGGCCTGCCCCAGCCTGTCTGGGCGGCCGCCCACAGCCTCAGCTCAGGGGAAGCAGCCCCTGTGCCAAGACTTGCAGGAGGCACGGGGCGTCCCTGCCTGGAAGCCAAGTGCACAGTGCGCTTGCAAGCGAGCCTCCTTGGGAAGAGTCGAGGGAGCCCAGCCGCGTGCAGCTGCCATCCCTGCTTGGGCGGAGCCGAGTTGGCTCCAGTACGGCAGAGCCCCAGCTCTGCTCAGAGGCCGGATCTAGTCAAGTTCCTTGCGCGAGGCTGCTCTGCCCTGTGCAAGACTTGCCCAGGCTTGCCTCGCTTCTAGGCTTCCTGCCCAGGAAGGAGCAGGCTGTGCGATGCTGGGAGAGGCCACTGGCGCCTTCCTGGCCTCAGCTCCACTCCTGCCTTGCCTCTGCATCTAGGCCCCAGACGTCCTTGGGGAAGGCTTAGGAGCCGGTGGCTTGCACACTGCCAAGCCCTCCAGCAGTGAGGCCTCTATTAGACGGGAGGGGAGGGCAAGTGCAGGGCTCCTCCAGCGGTTGCTTGGCCGCCCAGACTCAGCCCCGCACGGAGAGCACAAGGCTCACAGCTCCCCTGGCTGTGGTCTGCAGGCCCACACACCCGGAGGCTGACTCCGTGGGCGCCCAGAAGTTGCCTGACAGACGTCCTATCCCTAGCGCTCTCCTCCCCAGCAGAGGCGTGTGCAGGTGGTGGGGCCTGGCCCTGTGTGTCTGGGCTCCCACCGGCATCCCCAGCTCAAGGGAAGCAGCCCCTGAGCCAAGACCTGTAGGAGCACGGGGCGCCCCCGCCTGGAAGCCTAGTGCAGAGCATGCGGGAAGCCAGCCTCCTGGGAGGAGGAGGGGGCAGCCCAGCTGTGTGCGGCTGCAATCACTTCTTGGGCGGAGCCCAGTGCGCCTCCAGTACGGCAGAACTCCAGCTCAGCTCAGCTCAGAGGCCCGATCTGGCAGAGTTGCTGGCGTGACGCTGCTCTGCCCTGGGCGAGCCTTGATCAGACTTGCCTCGCTGCTAGGCTTCCTGACCAGGAAGGAGCTGACTGCAGGAGACTCGGAGACGCTCCTGACGCCTCCTGGCCTCAGCTCCACTCCTGCCTTGCCTTTGCACCTAGGCCCCAGGCGTCCTTGGGGAAGGTTTAGGAGCCGGTGGATTGCACGCTGCCAAGCCCTCCAGCCGTGAGAGCTCTGTCATAGGGAAGGGAATGGCAAGTGCAGGGCTCCTCCAGCGGTCGCCTGGCCGCCCATACTAGCACAGAACGGAGAGCACCAGGCTCCCAGGGCCCCTGGCTGTGGCCTGCAGCCCCACACACCCGGAGGCTGACTCCGTGGGCGCCCAGAAGTTGCCTGACAGACGTTCTTTCCCTAGCGCTCTCCCCCGCAGCAGAGACGTGTGCAGCTGGTGGTGCCTGCCCCTGCCTGTCTGGGCGGCCGCCCACAGCCTCAGCTCAGGGGAAGCAGCCCCTGTGCCAAGACTTGCAGGAGGCGCGGGGCGTCCCTGCCTGGAAGCCAAGTGCACAGTGCGCTTGCAAGCGAGCCTCCTTGGGAAGAGTCGAGGGAGCCCAGCCGCTTGCAGCTGCCATCCCTGCTTGGGCGGAGCTGAGTGTGCCTCCAGTACGGCAGAGCCCCAGCTCTGCTCAGAGGCCGGATCTAGTCAAGTTCCTTGTGCGAGGCTGCTCTGCCCTGTGCGAGACTTGCCCAGGCTTGCCTCGCTTCTAGGCTTCCTGCCCAGGAAGGAGCAGGCTGTGCGATGCTGGGAGAGGCCACTGGCGCCTTCCTGGCCTCAGCTCCACTCCTGCCTTGCCTTTGCACCTAGGCCCCAGGCGTCCTTGGGGAAGGCTTAGGAGCCGGTGGCTTGCACACTGCCAAGCCCTCCAGCAGAGAGGCCTCTCTTAGAGGGGAGGGGAGGGCAAGTGCAGGGCTCCTCCAGCGGTTGCTTGGCCGCCCAGACTCAGTGCCGCACGGAGAGCACAAGGCTCACAGGTCCCGTGGCTGTGGTCTGCAGCCCCACACACCCGGAGGCTGACTCCGTGGGCGCCCAGAAGTTGCCTGACAGACGTCCTATCCCTAGCGCTCTCCTCCCCAGCAGAGACGTGTGCAGGTGGTGGGGCCTGGCCCTGTGTGTCTGGGCTCCCACCGGCATCCCCAGCTCAAGGGAAGCAGCCCCTTATCCAAGACCTGTAGGAGCACGGGGCGCCCCCGCCTGGAAGCCTAGTGCAGAGCATGCGGGAAGCCAGCCTCCTGGGAGGAGGAGGGGGCAGCCCAGCTGTGTGCGGCTGCAATCACTTCTTGGGCGGAGCCCAGTGCGCCTCCAGTACGGCAGAACTCCAGCTCAGCTCAGAGGCCCGATCTGGCAGAGTTGCTGGCGTGAGGCTGCTCTGCCCTGGGCGAGCCTTGATCAGACTTGCCTCGCTGCTAGGCTTCCTGACCAGGAAGGAGCTGACTGCAGGAGACTCGGAGACGCTCCTGACGCCTCCTGGCCTCAGCTCCACTCCTGCCTTGCCTTTGCACCTAGGCCCCAGGCGTCCTTGCGGAGGGCTTCGGGGCCGGTGGGTTGCACGCTGCCAAGCCCTCCAGCCGTGAGAGCTCTGTCATAGGGAAGGGAATGGCAACTGCAGGGCTCCTCCAGCGGTCGCTTGGCCGCCCAGACTCAGCACGGCACGGAGAGCACCAGGTTCCCAGGGCTCCTGGCTGTGGTCTGCAGCCCCACACACCCGGAGGCTGACTCCGTGTGCGCCCAGAAGCTGCCTGACAGACGTCATTTCCCTAGTGCTCTCCTAACCAGCAGAGACGTGTGCAGGTGGTTGGTGCCTGCCCCTGCCTGTCTGGGCGGCCGCCCACAGTCTCAGCTCAGGGGAAGCAGCCCCTGTGCCAAGACTTGCAGGAGGCGCGGGGCGTCCCTGCCTGGAAGCCAAGTGCACAGTGCGCTTGCAAGCGAGCCTCCTTGGGAAGAGTCGAGGGAGCCAAGCCGCGTGCAGCTGCCATCCCTGCTTGGGCGGAGCCGAGTGTGCCTCCAGTACGGCAGAGCCCCAGCTCTGCTCAGAGGCCGGATCTAGTCAAGTTCCTTGCGCGAGGCTGCTCTGCCCTGTGCGAGACTCGCCCAGGCTTGCCTCGCTTCTAGGCTTCTTGCCCAGGAAGGAGCAGGCTGTGCGATGCTGGGAGAGGCCACTGGCGCCTTCCTGGCCTCAGCTCCACTCCTGCCTTACCTCTGCATCTAGGCCCCAGGCGTCCTTGGGGAAGGCTTAGGAGCCGGTGGCTTGCACACTGCCAAGCCCTCCAGCAGTGAGGCCTCTATTAGAGGGGAGGGGAGGGCAAGGGCAGGGCTCCTCCAGCGGTTGCTGGGCCGCCCAGACTCAGCGCCGTACGGAGAGCACAAGGCTCACAGCTCCCCTGGCTCTGGTCTGCAGCCCCACACACCCGGAGGCTGACTCCGTGGGCGCCCAGAAGTTGCCCGACAGACGTCCTATCCCTAGCGCTCTCCTCCCCAGCAGAGACGTGTGCAGCGGGTGGGGCCTGCCCCTGCGTGTCTGGGCTCCCGCCGGCAGCCCCAGCTCAAGGGAAGCAGCCCCTGAGCCAAGACCTGTAGGAGGCGCGGGGCGCCCCCGCCTGGAAGCCTAGTGCACAGCATGCGGGAAGGCAGCCTCCTCGGGGGACGAGGAGGCAGCCCGGCTGCGTGCAGCTGCAATCACTTCTTGGGCGGAGACCAGTGTGCCTCCAGTACGGCAGAGCTCCAGCTCTGCTCAGAAGCCCGATCTGGCAGAGTTGCTGGCGTGAGGCTGCTCTGCCCTGGGCCAGCCTTGCCCAGACTTGCCTCGCTGCTAGGCTTCCTGCCCAGGAAGGAGCAGGCTGCGCGAGACTGGGAGACGCTCCTGGCACCTTCCAGGCCTCAGCTTCACTCCTGCCTTGCCTTTGCACCTAGGCCCCAGGGTCCTTGTGAAAGGTTTAGGAGCCGGTGGGTTGCACACTGCCAAGGCCTCCAGCAGTGAGAACTCTGTCCGAGGCAAGAGAATGGCAACGGCAGGGCTCCTCTAGCGGTCGCTTGGCCACCCAGACTCAGCGCCCCATGGAGAGCACAAGGCTCACAGCGCCCCTGGCTGTGTTCTGCAGCCCCACACACCCGGAAGCTGACTCCGTGGGCGCCCAGAAGTTGCCCGACAGACGTCATTTCCCTAGCGCTCTCCTCCCCAGCCGAGACGTGTGCGGGTGGTGGGGCCTGCCCCTGCGTGTCTTGGCTCCCGCTGGCAGCCCCAGCTCAAGGGAAGCAGCCCCTGAGCCAAGACCTGTAGGAGGCGCGGGCGCCCCCGCCTGGAAGCCTAGTGCACAGCATGCGGGAAGCGAGCCTCCTTGGGGGAAGAGGAGGCAGCCCAGCTGCGTGCGGCTGCAATCACTTCTTGGGCGGAGCCCAGTGAGCCTCCAGTACGGCAGAGCTCCAGTTCTGCTCAGAGGCCCGATCTGGCCGAGTTCCTGGCCTGAGGCTGCTCTGCCCTGGGCGAGCCTTGCCCAGACTTGCCTCGCTGCTAGGCTTCCTGACCAGGAAGGAGCAGGCTGCGCGAGACTGGGAGACGCCTCTGGCGCCTTTCTGGCCTCAGTTCCACTCCTGCCTTGCCTTTGCACCTAGTCCCAAGGCGTCCTTGCGGAGGGCTTCGGGGCCGGTGGGTTGCACGCTGCCAAGCCCTCCAGCCATGAGAGCTCTGTCATAGGGAAGGGAATGGCAAGTGCAGGGCTCCTCCAGCGGTCGCCTGGCCGCCCATACTCAGCACAGCACGGAGAGCACCATGCTCCCAGGGCCCCTGGCTGTGGCCTGCTGCCCCACACACCCGGAGGCTGACTCCGTGGGCGCCCAGAAGTTGCCTGACAGACGTCCTATCCCTAGCGCTCTCCTCCCCAGCAGAGACGTGTGCAGTGGGTGGGGCCTGCCCCTGCGTGTCTGGGCTCCCGCCGGCAGCCCCAGCTCAAGGGAAGCAGCCCCTGAGCCAAGACCTGTAGGAGGCGCGGGGCGCCCCCGCCTGGAAGCCTAGTGCACAGCATGCGGGAAGGCAGCCTCCTCGGGGGACGAGGAGGCAGCCCGGCTGCGTGCAGCTGCAATCACTTCTTGGGCGGAGACCAGTGTGCCTCCAGTACGGCAGAGCTCCAGCTCTGCTCAGAAGCCCGATCTGGCAGAGTTGCTGGCGTGAGGCTGCTCTGCCCTGGGCCAGCCTTGCCCAGACTTGCCTCGCTGCTAGGCTTCCTGACCAGGAAGGAGCTGGCTGCTCGAGACTCGGAGACGCTCCTGACGCCTCCTGGCCTCAGCTTCACTCCTGCCTTGCCTTTGCACCTAGGCCCCAGGCGTCCTTGCGGAGGGCTTCGGGGCCGGTGGGTTGCACGCTGCCAAGCCCTCCAGCCGTGAGAGCTCTGTCATAGGGAAGGGAATGGCAACTGCAGGGCTCCTCCAGCGGTCGCTTGGCCGCCCAGACTCAGCACGGCACGGAGAGCACCAGGTTCCCAGGGCTCCTGGCTGTGGTCTGCAGCCCCACACACCCGGAGGCTGACTCCGTGTGCGCCCAGAAGCTGCCTGACAGACGTCATTTCCCTAGTGCTCTCCTAACCAGCAGAGACGTGTGCAGGTGGTTGGTGCCTGCCCCTGCCTGTCTGGGCGGCCGCCCACAGCCTCAGCTCAGGGGAAGCAGCCCCTGTGCCAAGACTTGCAGGAGGCGCGGGCCGTCCCTGCCTGGAAGCCAAGTGCACAGTGCGCTTGCAAGCGAGCCTCCTTGGGAAGAGTCGAGGGAGCCAAGCCGCGTGCAGCTGCCATCCCTGCTTGGGCGGAGCCGAGTGTGCCTCCAGTACGGCAGAGCCCCAGCTCTGCTCAGAGGCCGGATCTAGTCAAGTTCCTTGCGCGAGGCTGCTCTGCCCTGAGCGAGACTTTCCCAGGCTTGCCTCGCTTCTAGGCTTCCTGCCCAGGAAGGAGCAGGCTGTGCGATGCTGGGAGAGGCCACTGGCGCCTTCCTGGCCTCAGCTCCACTCCTGCCTTGCCTCTGCATCTAGGCCCCAGACGTCCTTGGGGAAGGCTTAGGAGCCGGTGGCTTGCACACTGCCAAGCCCTCCAGCAGTGAGGCCTCTCTTAGACGGGAGGGGAGGGCAAGTGCAGGGCTCCTCCAGCGGTTGCTTGGCCGCCCAGACTCAGCCCCGCATGGAGAGCACAAGGCTCACAGCTCCCCTGGCTGTGGTCTGCAGCCCCACTCACCCGGAGGCTGACTCCGTGTGCGCCCAGAAGCTGCCTGACAGACGTCATTTCCCTAGTGCTCTCCTAACCAGCAGAGACGTGTGCAGGTGGTTGGTGCCTTCCCCTGCCTGTCTGGGCGGCCGCCCACAGCCTCAGCTCAGGGGAAGCAGCCCCTGTGCCAAGACTTGCAGGAGGCGCGGGGCGTCCCTGCCTGGAAGCCAAGTGCACAGTGCGCTTGCAAGCGAGCCTCCTTGGGAAGAGTCGAGGGAGCCAAGCCGCGTGCAGCTGCCATCCCTGCTTGGGCGGAGCCGAGTGTGCCTCCAGTACGGCAGAGCCCCAGCTCTGCTCAGAGGCCGGATCTAGTCAAGTTCCTTGCGCGAGGCTGCTCTGCCCTGTGCGAGACTTGCCCAGGCTTGCCTCGCTGCTAGGCTTCCTGACCAGGAAGGAGCAGGCTGCGCGAGACTGGGAGACGCCTCTGGCGCCTTTCTGGCCTCAGTTCCACTCCTGCCTTGCCTTTGCACCTAGTCCCAAGGCGTCCTTGCGGAGGGCTTCGGGGCCGGTGGGTTGCACGCTGCCAAGCCCTCCAGCCGTGAGAGCTCTGTCATAGGGAAGGGAATGGCAAGTGCAGGGCTCCTCCAGCGGTCGCCTGGCCGCCCATACTCAGCACAGCACGGAGAGCACCATGCTCCCAGGGCCCCTGGCTGTGGCCTGCTGCCCCACACACCCGGAGGCTGACTCCGTGGGCGCCCAGAAGTTGCCTGACAGACGTCCTATCCCTAGCGCTCTCCTCCCCAGCAGAGACGTGTGCAGCGGGTGGGGCCTGCCCCTGCGTGTCTGGGCTCCCGCCGGCAGCCCCAGCTCAAGGGAAGCAGCCCCTGAGCCAAGACCTGTAGGAGGCGCGGGGCGCCCCCGCCTGGAAGCCTAGTGCACAGCATGCGGGAAAGCAGCCTCCTCGGGGGACAAGGAGGCAGCCCGGCTGCGTGCAGCTGCAATCACTTCTTGGGCGGAGACCAGTGTGCCTCCAGTACGGCAGAGCTCCAGCTCTGCTCAGAAGCCCGATCTGGCAGAGTTGCTGGCGTGAGGCTGCTCTGCCCTGGGCCAGCCTTGCCCAGACTTGCCTCGCTGCTAGGCTTCCTGACCAGGAAGGAGCTGGCTGCTCGAGACTCGGAGACGCTCCTGACGCCTCCTGGCCTCAGCTCCACTCCTGCCTTGCCTTTGCACCTAGGCCCCAGCCGTCCTTGTGAAAGGTTTAGGAGCCGGTGGGTTGCACACTGCCAAGGCCTCCAGCAGTGAGAACTCTGTCCGAGGCAAGGGAATGGCAACTGCAGGGCTCCTCTAGCGGTCGCTTGGCCGCCCAGACTCAGCGCCCCATGGAGAGCACAAGGCTCACAGGGCCCCTGGCTGTGGTCTGCAGCCCCACACACCCGGAGGCTGACTCCGTGAGCGTCCAGAAGGTGCCTGACAGACGTCATTTCCCTAGTGCTCTCCTAAGCAGCAGAGACGTGTGCAGGTGGTTGGTGCCTGCCCCTGCCTGTCTGGGCTGCCACCCACAGCCTCAGCTCAGGGGAAGCAGCCCCTGTGCCAAGACTGCAGGAGGCGCGGGGCATCCCTGCCTGGAAGCCAAGTGCACAGTACGCTTGGAAGCGAGCCTCCTTGGGAAGAGTCGAGGGAGCCAAGCCGCTTGCAGCTGCAATCCCTGCTTGGGCAGAGCCGAGTGTGCCTCCAGGACGGCAGAGCTCCAGCTCTGCTCAGAGGCCGGATCTAGTCAAGTTCCTTGCACGAGGCAGCTCTGCCCTGTGCGAGACTTGCCCAGGATTGCCTCGCTTCTAGGCTTCCTGACCAGGAAGGAGCTGGCTGCTCGAGACTCGGAGAAGCTCCTGACGCCTCCTGGCCTCAGCTTCACTCCTGCCTTGCCTTTGCACCTAGGCCCCAGGCGTCCTTGCGGAGGGCTTCGGGGCCGGTGGGTTGCACGCTGCCAAGCCCTCCAGCCGTGAGAGCTCTGTCATAGGGAAGGGAATGGCAACTGCAGGGCTCCTCCAGCGGTCGCTTGGCCGCCCAGACTCAGCACGGCACGGAGAGCACCAGGTTCCCAGGGCTCCTGGCTGTGGTCTGCAGCCCCACACACCCGGAGGCTGACTCCGTGTGCGCCCAGAAGCTGCCTGACAGACGTCATTTCCCTAGTGCTCTCCTAACCAGCAGAGACGTGTGCAGGTGGTTGGTGCCTTCCCCTGCCTGTCTGGGCGGCCGCCCACAGCCTCAGCTCAGGGGAAGCAGCCCCTGTGCCAAGACTTGCAGGAGGCGCGGGGCGTCCCTGCCTGGAAGCCAAGTGCACAGTGCGCTTGCAAGCGAGCCTCCTTGGGAAGAGTCGAGGGAGCCAAGCCGCGTGCAGCTGCCATCCCTGCTTGGGCGGAGCCGAGTGTGCCTCCAGTACGGCAGAGCCCCAGCTCTGCTCAGAGGCCGGATCTAGTCAAGTTCCTTGCGCGAGGCTGCTCTGCCCTGTGCAAGACTTGCCCAGGCTTGCCTCGCTTCTAGGCTTCCTGCCCAGGAAGGAGCAGGCTGTGCGATGCTGGGAGAGGCCACTGGCGCCTTCCTGGCCTCAGCTCCACTCCTGCCTTGCCTCTGCATCTAGGCCCCAGACGTCCTTGGGGAAGGCTTAGGAGCCGGTGGCTTGCACACTGCCAAGCCCTCCAGCAGTGAGGCCTCTCTTAGACGGGAGGGGAGGGCAAGTGCAGGGCTCCTCCAGCGGTTGCTTGGCCTCCCAGACTCAGCCCCGCACAGAGAGCACAAGGCTCACAGCTCCCCTGGCTGTGGTCTGCAGCCCCACACACCCGGAGGCTGACTCCGTGGGCGCCCAGAAGTTGCCTGACAGACGTCCTATCCCTAGCGCTCTCCTCCCCAGCAGATGCGTGTGCAGGTGGTGGGGCCTGGCCCTGTGTGTCTGGGCTCCCACCGGCATCCCCAGCTCAAGGGAAGCAGCCCCTGAGCCAAGACCTGTAGGAGCACGGGGCGCCCCCGCCTGGAAGCCTAGTGCAGAGCATGCGGGAAGCCAGCCTCCTGGGAGGAGGAGGGGGCAGCCCAGCTGTGTGCGGCTGCAATCACTTCTTGGGCGGAGCCCAGTGCGCCTCCAGTACGGCAGAACTCCAGCTCAGCTCAGAGGCCCGATCTGGCAGAGTTGCTGGCGTGAGGCTGCTCTGCCCTGGGCGAGCCTTGCCCAGACTTGCCTCGCTGCTAGGCTTCCTGCCCAGGAAGGAGCAGGCTGTGCGAGACTGGGAGACGCTCCTGGCGCCTTCCGGGCCTCAGCTCCACTCCTGCCTTGCCTTTGCACCTAGGCCCCAGGCGTCCTTGGGGAAGGCTTAGGAGCCGGTGGCTTGCACACTGCCAAGGCCTCCAGCAGTGAGAGCTCTGTCAGAGGGAAGGGAATGGCAAGTGCAGGGTTCCTCCAGCGGTCGCTTGGCCGCCCAGACACAGCACAGCACGGAGAGCTCCAGGATCCCATGGCGCCTGGCTGTGGTCTGCTGCCCCAAACACACGGAGGCTGACTCCGTGAGCGTCCAGAAGGTGCCTGACACACGTCATTTCCCTAGTGCTCTCCTAAGCAGCAGAGACGTGTGCAGGTGGTTGGTGCCTGCCCCTGCCTGTCTGGGCTGCCGCCCACAGCCTCAGCTCAGGGGAAGCAGCCCCTGTGCCAAGACTGCAGGAGGGGCGGGGCATCCCTTCCTGGAAGCCAAGTGCACAGTACGCTTGGAAGCGAGCCTCCTTGGGAAGAGTCGAGGGAGCCAAGCCGCTTGCAGCTGCAATCCCTGCTTGGGCAGAGCCGAGTGTGCCTCCAGTACGGCAGAGCCCCAGCTCTGCTCAGAGGCCAGATCTAGTCAAGGTCCTTGCACGAGGCTGCTCTGCCCTGTGCGAGACTCGCCCAGGATTGTCTCGCTTCTAGGCTTCTTGCCCAGGAAGGAGCAGGCTGTGCAATGCTGGGAGAGGCCACTGGCGCCTTCCTGGCCTCAGCTCCACTCCTGCCTTACCTCTGCATCTAGGCCCCAGGCGTCCTTGGGGAAGGCTTAGGAGCCGGTGGCTTGCACACTGCCAAGCCCTCCAGCAGTGAGGCCTCTATTAGACGGGAGGGGAGGGCAAGGGCAGGGCTCCACCAGCGGTTGCTTGGCCGCCCAGACTCAGCGCCGCACGGAGAGCACAAGGCTCACAGCTCCCCTGGCTGTGGTCAGCAGCCCCACACACCCGGAGGCTGACTCCGTGGGCACCCAAAGTTGCCCAACAGACGTCATTTCCCTAGCGCTCTCCTCCCCAGCCGAGACGTGTGCGGGTGGTGGGGCCTGCCCCTGCGTGTCTGGGCTCCCGCTGGCAGCCCCAGCTCAAGGGAAGCAGCCCCTGAGCCAAGACCTGTAGGAGGCGCGGGCGCCCCCGCCTGGAAGCCTAGTGCACAGCATGCGGGAAGCGAGCCTCCTTGGGGGAAGAGGAGGCAGCCCAGCTGCGTGCGGCTGCAATCACTTCTTGGGCGGAGCCCAGTGAGCCTCCAGTACGGCAGAGCTCCAGTTCTGCTCAGAGGCCCGATCTGGCCGAGTTCCTGGCCTGAGGCTGCTCTGCCCTGGGCGAGCCTTGCCCAGACTTGCCTCGCTGCTAGGCTTCCTGCCCAGGAAGGAGCAGGCTGCGCGAGACTGGGAGACGCCTCTGGCGCCTTCCTGGTCTCAGTTCCACTCCTGCCTTGCCTTTGCACCTAGTCCCCAGGCGTCCTTGTGGAGGGCTTCGGGGCCGGTGTGTTGCACGCTGCCAAGCCCTCCAGCCGTGAGAGCTCTGTCATAGGGAAGGGAATGGCAACTGCAGGGCTCCTCCAGCGGTCGCTTGGCCTCTCAGACTCAGCACGGCACGGAGAGCACCAGGTTCCCAGGGCTCCTGGCTGTGGTCTGCAGCCCCACTCACCCGGAGGCTGACTCCGTGTGCACCCAGAAGCTGCCTGACAGACGTCATTTCCCTAGTGCTCTCCTAACCAGCAGAGACGTGTGCAGGTGGTTGGTGCCTTCCACTGCCTGTCTGGGCGGCCGCCCACAGCCTCAGCTCAGGGGAAGCAGCCCCTGTGCCAAGACTTGCAGGAGGCGCGGGCCGTCCCTGCCTGGAAGCCAAGTGCACAGTGCGCTTGCAAGCGAGCCTCCTTGGGAAGAGTCGAGGGAGCCAAGCCGCGTGCAGCTGCCATCCCTGCTTGGGCGGAGCCGAGGGTGCCTCCAGTACGGCAGAGCCCCAGCTCTGCTCAGAGGCCGGATCTAGTCAAGTTCCTTGCGCGAGGCTGCTCTGCCCTGTGCGAGACTTGCCCAGGCTTGCCTCGCTTCTAGGCTTCCTGCCCAGGAAGGAGCAGGCTGTGCGATGCTGGGAGAGGCCACTGGCGCCTTCCTGGCCTCAGCTCCACTCCTGCCTTGCCTCTGCATCTAGGCCCCAGACGTCCTTGGGGAAGGCTTAGGAGCCGGTGGCTTGCACACTGCCAAGCCCTCCAGCAGTGAGGCCTCTCTTAGACGGGAGGGGAGGGCAAGTGCAGGGCTCCTCCAGCGGTTGCTTGGCCGCCCAGACTCAGCGCCCCATGGAGAGCACAAGGCTCACAGCTCCCCTGGCTGTGGTCTGCAGCCCCACTCACCCGGAGGCTGACTCCGTGTGCGCCCAGAAGCTGCCTGACAGACGTCATTTCCCTAGTGCTCTCCTAACCAGCAGAGACGTGTGCAGGTGGTTGGTGCCTTCCCCTGCCTGTCTGGGCGGCCGCCCACAGCCTCAGCTCAGGGGAAGCAGCCCCTGTGCCAAGACTTGCAGGAGGCGCGGGGCGTCCCTGCCTGGAAGCCAAGTGCACAGTGCGCTTGCAAGCGAGCCTCCTTGGGAAGAGTCGAGGGAGCCAAGCCGCGTGCAGCTGCCATCCCTGCTTGGGCGGAGCCGAGTGTGCCTCCAGTACGGCAGAGCCCCAGCTCTGCTCAGAGGCCGGATCTAGTCAAGTTCCTTGCGCGAGGCTGCTCTGCCCTGTGCGAGACTTGCCCAGGCTTGCCTCGCTTCTAGGCTTCCTGCCCAGGAAGGAGCAGGCTGTGCGATGCTGGGAGAGGCCACTGGCGCCTTCCTGGCCTCAGCTCCACTCCTGCCTTGCCTCTGCATCTAGGCCCCAGACGTCCTTGGGGAAGGCTTAGGAGCCGGTGGCTTGCACACTGCCAAGCCCTCCAGCAGTGAGGCCTCTATTAGACGGGAGGGGAGGGCAAGTGCAGGGCTCCTCCAGTGGTTGCTTGGCCGCCCAGACTCAGCCCCGCATGGAGAGCACAAGGCTCACAGCTCCCCTGGCTGTGGTCTGCAGCCCCACTCACCCGGAGGCTGACTCCGTGTGCGCCCATAAGCTGCCTGACAGACGTCATTTCCCTAGTGCTCTCCTAACCAGCAGAGACGTGTGCAGGTGGTTGGTGCCTTCCCCTGCCTGTCTGGGCGGCCGCCCACAGCCTCAGCTCAGGGGAAGCAGCCCCTGTGCCAAGACTTGCAGGAGGCGCGGGGCGTCCCTGCCTGGAAGCCAAGTGCACAGTGCGCTTGCAAGCGAGCCTCCTTGGGAAGAGTCGAGGGAGCCCAGCCGCGTGCAGCTGCCATCCCTGCTTGGGCGGAGCCGAGTGTGCCTCCAGTACGGCAGAGCCCCAGCTCTGCTCAGAGGCCGGATCTAGTCAAGTTCCTTGCGCGAGGCTGCTCTGCCCTGTGCGAGACTTGCCCAGGCTTGCCTCGCTTCTAGGCTTCCTGCCCAGGAAGGAGCAGGCTGTGCGATGCTGGGAGAGGCCACTGGCGCCTTCCTGGCCTCAGCTCCACTCCTGCCTTGCCTCTGCATCTAGGCCCCAGACGTCCTTGGGGAAGGCTTAGGAGCCGGTGGCTTGCACACTGCCAAGCCCTCCAGCAGTGAGGCCTCTATTAGACGGGAGGGGAGGGCAAGTGCAGGGCTCCTCCAGCGGTTGCTAGGCCGTCCAGACTCAGCCCCGCACGGAGAGCACAAGGCTCACAGCTCCCCTGGCTGTGGTCTGCAGCCCCACTCACCCGGAGGCTGACTCCGTGGGCACCCAGAATTTGCCTGACAGACGTCCTATCCCTAGCGCTCTCCTCCCCAGCAGAGGCGTGTGCAGCTGGTGGGGCCTGCCCCTGCGTGTCTGGGCTCCCGCCAGCAGCCCCAGCTCAAGGGAAGCAGCCCCTGAACCAAGACCTGTAGGAGGCACGGGCGCCCCAGCCTGGAAGCCTAGTGCACAGCATGCGGGAAGCCAGCCTCCTCGGGGGAAGAGGAGGCAGCCCAGCTGCGTGCGGCTGCAATCACTTCTTGGGCGGAGCCCAGTGCGCCTCCAGGACGGCAGAGCTCCAGCTCTGCTCAGAGGCCCGATCTGGCAGAGTTGCTGGCGTGAGGCTGCTCTGCCCTGGGCGAGTCTTGCCCAGACTTGCCTCGCTGCTAGGCTTCCTGACCAGGAAGGAGCAGGCTGCGCAAAACTGGGAGACGCTCCTGGCGCCTTTCTGGCCTCAGCTCCACTCCTGCCTTGCCTTTGCACCTAGAACCCAGGTGTCCTTGCGGAGGGCTTAGTGGCCGGTGGGTTGCTCGCTACCAAGCCCTCCAGCCGTGAGAGCTCTGTCATAGGGAAGGGAATGGCAAGTGCAGGGCTCCTCCAGCGGTCACTTGGCCACCAATACTCAGCACAGGACGGAGAGCACCAGGCTCCCAGGGCCCCTGGCTGTGGTCTGCAGCTGCACACACCCGGAGGCTGACTCCGTGGGCGCCCAGAAGTTGCCTGACAGACGTCCTATCCCTAGCGCTCTCCTCCCCAGCAGAGACGTGTGCAGCGGGTGGGGCCTGCCCCTGCGTGTCTGGGCTCCCGCCGGCAGCCCCAGCTCAAGGGAAGCAGCCCCTGAGCCAAGACCTGTAGGAGGCGCGGGGCGCCCCCGCCTGGAAGCCTAGTGCACAGCATGCGGGAAGGCAGCCTCCTCGGGGGACGAGGAGGCAGCCCGGCTGCGTGCAGCTGCAATCACTTCTTGGGCGGAGACCAGTGTGCCTCCAGTACGGCAGAGCTCCAGCTCTGCTCAGAAGCCCGATCTGGCAGAGTTGCTGGCGTGAGGCTGCTCTGCCCTGGGCCAGCCTTGCCCAGACTTGCCTCGCTGCTAGGCTTCCTGACCAGGACGGAGCTGGCTGCTCGAGACTCAGAGACGCTCCTGACGCCTCCTGGCCTCAGCTCCACTCCTGCCTTGCCTTTGCACCTAGGCCCCAGGCGTCCTTGGGGAAGGTTTAGGAGCCGGTGGGTTGCACGCTGCCAAGCCCTCCAGCCGTGAGAGCTCTGTCATAGGGAAGGGAATGGCAAGTGCAGGGCTCCTCCAGCGGTCGCCTGGCCGCCCATACTCAGCACAGCACGGAGAGCACCAGGCTCCCAGGGCCCCTGGCTGTCGCCTGCAGCCCCACACACCCGGAGGCTGACTCCGTGAGCGTCCAGAAGGTGCCTGACACACGTGATTTCCCTAGTGCTCTCCTAAGCAGCAGAGACGTGTGCAGGTGGTTGGTGCCTGCCCCTGCCTGTCTGGGCTGCCACCCACAGCCTCAGCTCAGGGGAAGCAGCCCCTGTGCCAAGACTGCAGGAGGCGCGGGGCATCCCTGCCTGGAAGCCAAGTGCACAGTATGCTTGGAAGCGAGCCTCCTTGGGAAGAGTCGAGGGAGCCAAGCCGCTTGCAGCTGCAATCCCTGCTTGGGCAGAGCCGAGTGTGCCTCCAGGACGGCAGAGCTCCAGCTCTGCTCAGAGGCCGGATCTAGTCAAGTTCCTTGCGCGAGGCTGCTCTGCCCTGTGCGAGACTTGCCCAGGCTTGCCTCGCTTCTAGGCTTCCTGACCAGGAAGGAGCTGGCTGCTCGAGACTCGGAGACGCTCCTGACGCCTCCTGGCCTCAGCTCCACTCCTGCCTTGCCTTTGCACCTAGGCCCCAGGGTCCTTGTGAAAGGTTTAGGAGCCGGTGGGTTGCACACTGCCAAGGCCTCCAGCAGTGAGAACTCTGTCCGAGGCAAGGGAATGGCAACTGCAGGGCTCCTCTAGCGGTCGCTTGGCCGCACAGACTCAGCGCCCCATGGAGAGCACAAGGCTCACAGGGCCCCTGGCTGTGGTCTGCAGCCCCACACACCCGGAGGCTGACTCCGTGGACGCCCAGAAGTTGCCTGACAGACGTCCTTTCCCTAGCACTCTCCTCCGCAGCAGAGACGTGTGCAGCTGGTGGTGCCTGCCCCTGCTTGTCTGGGCTCCCGCCGGCAGCCCCAGCTCAAGGGAAGCAGCCCCTGAGCCAAGACCTGTAGGAGGCGCGGGGCGCCCCCGCCTGGAATCCTAGTGCACAGCATGCGGGAAGCGAGCCTCCTTGGGGGAAGAGGAGGCAGCCCAGCTGCGTGCGGCTGCAATCACTTCTTGGGCGGAGCCCAGTGAGCCTCCAGTACGGCAGAGCTCCAGTTCTGCTCAGAGGCCCGATCTGGCCGAGTTCCTGGCGTGAGGCTGCTCTGCCCTGGGCGAGCCTTGCCCAGACTTGCGTCGCTGCTAGGCTTCCTGACCAGGAAGGAGCAGGCTGCGCAAAACTGGGAGACGCTCCTGGCGCCTTCCTGGCCTCAGCTCCACTCCTGCCTTGCCTTTGCACCTAGAACCCAGGCGTCCTTGCGGAGGGCTTAGTGGCCGGTGGGTTGCTCGCTACCAAGCCCTCCAGCCGTGAGAGCTCTGTCATAGGGAAGGGAATGGCAAGTGCAGGGCTCCTCCAGCGGTCGCTTGGCCACCAAGACTCAGCACAGCACGGAGAACACCAGGCTCCCAGGGCCCCTGGCTGTGGTCTGCAGCTGCACACACCCGGAGGCTGACTCCGTGGGCGCCCAGAAGTTGCCTGACAGACGTCCTATCCCTAGCGCTCTCCTCCCCAGCAGAGACGTGTGCAGCGGGTGGGGCCTGCCCCTGCGTGTCTGGGCTCCCGCCGGCAGCCCCAGCTCAAGGGAAGCAGCCCCTGAGCCAAGACCTGTAGGAGGCGTGGGGCGCCCCCGCCTGGAAGCCTAGTGCACAGCATGCGGGAAGGCAGCCTCCTCGGGGGACGAGGAGGCAGCCCGGCTGCGTGCAGCTGCAATCACTTCTTGGGCGGAGACCAGTGTGCCTCCAGTACGGCAGAGCTCCAGCTCTGCTCAGAAGCCCGATCTGGCAGAGTTGCTGGCGTGAGGCTGCTCTGCCCTGGGCCAGCCTTGCCCAGAGTTGCCTCGCTGCTAGGCTTCCTGACCAGGAAGGAGCTGGCTGCTCGAGACTCGGAGACGCTCCTGACGCCTCCTGGCCTCAGCTCCACTCCTGCCTTGCCTTTGCACCTAGGCCCCAGCCATCCTTGTTAAAGGTTTAGGAGCCGGTGGGTTGCACACTGCCAAGGCCTCCAGCAGTGAGAACTCTGTCCGAGGCAAGGGAATGGCAACTGCAGTGCTCCTCTAGCGGTCGCTTGGCCGCCTAGACTCAGCGCCCCATGGAGAGCACAAGGCTCACAGGGCCCCTGGCTGTGGTCTGCAGCCCCACACACCCGGAGGCTGACTCCATGAGCGCCCAGAAGCTGCCTGACAGACGTCATTTCCCTAGCGCTCTCCCCGACAGCAGAGACGTGTGCAGCTGGTGGTGCCTGCCCCTGCCTGTCTGGGCTGCCGCCCACAGCCTCAGCTCAGGGGAAGCAGCCCCTGTGCCAAGACTGCAGGAGGCGCGGGGCATCCCTGCCTGGAAGCCAAGTGCACAGTACGCTTGCAAGCGAGCCTCCTTGGGAAGAGTCGAGGGAGCCCAGCCGCGTGCAGCTGCCATCCCTGCTTGGGCGGAGCCGAGTGTGCCTCCAGTACGGCAGAGCCCCAGCTCTGCTCAGAGGCCGGATCTAGTCAAGTTCCTTGCACGAGGCTGCTCTGCCCTGTGCGAGACTCGCCCAGGCTTGCCTCGCTTCTAGGCTTCCTGCCCAGGAAGGAGCAGGCTGTGCGATGCTGGGAGAGGCCACTGGTGCCTTCCTGGCCTCAGCTCCACTCCTGCCTTGCGTTTGCACCTAGGCCCCAGGCGTCCTTGGGGAAGGCTTAGGAGCCGGTGGCTTGCACACTGCCAAGCCCTCCAGCAGAGAGGCCTCTCTTAGAGGGGAGGGGAGGGCAAGTGCAGGGCTCCTCCAGCGGTTGCTTGGCCGCCCAGACTCAGCGCCGCACGGAGAGCACAAGGCTCACAGGTCCCGTGGCTGTGGTCTGCAGCCCCACACACCCGGAGGCTGACTCCGTGGGCGCCCAGAAGTTGCCTGACAGACGTCCTATCCCTAGCGCTCTCCTCCCCAGCAGAGACGTGTGCAGGTGGTGGGGCCTGGCCCTGTGTGTCTGGGCTCCCACCGGCATCCCCAGCTCAAGGGAAGCAGCCCCTGAGCCAAGACCTGTAGGAGCACGGGGCGCCCCCGCCTGGAAGCCTAGTGCACAGCATGCGGGAAGCCAGCCTCCTGGGAGGAGGAGGGGGCAGCCCAGCTGTGTGCGGCTGCAATCACTTCTTGGGCGGAGACCAGTGTGCCTCCAGTACGGCAGAGCTCCAGCTCTGCTCAGAAGCCCGATCTGGCAGAGTTGCTGGCGTGAGGCTGCTCTGCCCTGGGCCAGCCTTGCCCAGACTTGCCTCGCTGCTAGGCTTCCTGACCAGGAAGGAGCTGGCTGCTCGAGACTCAGAGACGCTCCTGACGCCTCCTGGCCTCAGCTCCACTCCTGCCTTGCCTTTGCACCTAGGCCCCAGGCGTCCTTGGGGAAGGTTTAGGAGCCGGTGGGTTGCACGCTGCCAAGCCCTCCAGCCGTGAGAGCTCTGTCATAGGGAAGGGAATGGCAAGTGCAGGGCTCCTCCAGCGGTCGCCTGGCCGCCCATACTCAGCACAGCACGGAGAGCACCAGGCTCCCAGGGCCCCTGGCTGTCGCCTGCAGCCCCACACACCCGGAGGCTGACTCCGTGAGCGTCCAGAAGGTGCCTGACACACGTGATTTCCCTAGTGCTCTCCTAAGCAGCAGAGACGTGTGCAGGTGGTTGGTGCCTGCCCCTGCCTGTCTGGGCTGCCACCCACAGCCTCAGCTCAGGGGAAGCAGCCCCTGTGCCAAGACTGCAGGAGGCGCGGGGCATCCCTGCCTGGAAGCCAAGTGCACAGTACGCTTGGAAGCGAGCCTCCTTGGGAAGAGTCGAGGGAGCCAAGCCGCTTGCAGCTGCAATCCCTGCTTGGGCAGAGCCGAGTGTGCCTCCAGGACGGCAGAGCTCCAGCTCTGCTCAGAGGCCGGATCTAGTCAAGTTCCTTGCGCGAGGCTGCTCTGCCCTGTGCGAGACTTGCCCAGGCTTGCCTCGCTTCTAGGCTTCCTGACCAGGAAGGAGCTGGCTGCTCGAGACTCGCAGACGCTCCTGACGCCTCCTGGCCTCAGCTTCACTCCTGCCTTGCCTTTGCACCTAGGCCCCAGGGTCCTTGTGAAAGGTTTAGGAGCCGGTGGGTTGCACACTGCCAAGGCCTCCAGCAGTGAGAACTCTGTCCGAGGCAAGGGAATGGCAACTGCAGGGCTCCTCTAGCGGTCACTTGGCCGCCCAGACTCAGCGCCCCATGGAGAGCACAAGGCTCACAGCGCCCCTGGCTGTGGTCTGCAGCCCCACACACCCGGAGGCTGACTCCGTGGACGCCCAGAAGTTGCCTGACAGACGTCCTTTCCCTAGCACTCTCCTCCGCAGCAGAGACGTGTGCAGCTGGTGGTGCCTGCCCCTGCTTGTCTGGGCTCCCGCCGGCAGCCCCAGCTCAAGGGAAGCAGCCCCTGAGCCAAGACCTGTAGGAGGCGCGGGCGCCCCCGCCTGGAAGCCTAGTGCACAGCATGCGGGAAGCGAGCCTCCTTGGGGGAAGAGGAGGCAGCCCAGCTGCGTGCGGCTGCAATCACTTCTTGGGCGGAGCCCAGTGAGCCTCCAGTACGGCAGAGCTCCAGTTCTGCTCAGAGGCCCGATCTGGCCGAGTTCCTGGCGTGAGGCTGCTCTGCCCTGGGCGAGCCTTGCCCAGACTTGCGTCGCTGCTAGGCTTCCTGACCAGGAAGGAGCAGGCTGCGCAAAACTGGGAGACGCTCCTGGCGCCTTCCTGGCCTCAGCTCCACTCCTGCCTTGCCTTTGCACCTAGAACCCAGGCGTCCTTGCGGAGGGCTTAGTGGCCGGTGGGTTGCTCGCTACCAAGCCCTCCAGCCGTGAGAGCTCTGTCATAGGGAAGGGAATGGCAAGTGCAGGGCTCCTCCAGCGGTCGCTTGGCCACCAAGACTCAGCACAGCACGGAGAACACCAGGCTCCCAGGGCCCCTGGCTGTGGTCTGCAGCTGCACACACCCGGAGGCTGACTCCGTGGGCGCCCAGAAGTTGCCTGACAGACGTCCTATCCCTAGCGCTCTCCTCCCCAGCAGAGACGTGTGCAGCGGGTGGGGCCTGCCCCTGCGTGTCTGGGCTCCCGCCGGCAGCCCCAGCTCAAGGGAAGCAGCCCCTGAGCCAAGACCTGTAGGAGGCGCGGGGCGCCCCCGCCTGGAAGCCTAGTGCACAGCATGCGGGAAGGCAGCCTCCTCGGGGGACGAGGAGGCAGCCCGGCTGCGTGCAGCTGCAATCACTTCTTGGGCGGAGACCAGTGTGCCTCCAGTACGGCAGAGCTCCAGCTCTGCTCAGAAGCCCGATCTGACAGAGTTGCTGGCGTGAGGCTGCTCTGCCCTGGGCCAGCCTTGCCCAGAGTTGCCTCGCTGCTAGGCTTCCTGACCAGGAAGGAGCTGGCTGCTCGAGACTCGGAGACGCTCCTGACGCCTCCTGGCCTCAGCTCCACTCCTGCCTTGCCTTTGCACCTAGGCCCCAGCCTTCCTTGTGAAAGGTTTAGGAGCCGGTGGGTTGCACACTGCCAAGGCCTCCAGCAGTGAGAACTCTGTCCGAGGCAAGGGAATGGCAACTGCAGTGCTCCTCTCGCGGTCGCTTGGCCGCCCAGACTCAGCGCCCCATGGAGAGCACAAGGCTCACAGGGCCCCTGGCTGTGGTCTGCAGCCCCACACACCCGGAGGCTGACTCCATGAGCGCCCAGAAGCTGCCTGAGAGACGTCATTTCCCTAGCGCTCTCCCCGGCAGCAGAGACGTGTGCAGCTGGTGGTGCCTGCCCCTGCCTGTCTGGGCTGCCACCCACAGCCTCAGCTCAGGGGAAGCAGCCCCTGTGCCAAGACTGCAGGAGGGGCGGGGCATCCCTGCCTGGAAGCCAAGTGCACAGTACGCTTGGAAGCGAGCCTCCTTGGGAAGAGTCGAGGGAGCCAAGCCGCTTGCTGCTGCAATCCCTGTTTGGGCAGAGCCGAGTGAGCCTCCAGTACGGCAGAGCCCCAGCTCTGCTCAGAGGCCGGATCTAGTCAAGGTCCTTGCGCGAGGCTGCTCTGCCCTGTGCGAGACTCGCCCAGGCTTGCCTCGCTTCTAGGCTTCTTGCCCAGGAAGGAGCAGGCTGTGCGATGCTGGGAGAGGCCACTGGCACCTTCCTGGCCTCAGCTCCACTCCTGCCTTACCTCTGCATCTAGGCCCCAGGCGTCCTTGGGGAAGGCTTAGGAGCCGGTGGCTTGCACACTGCCAAGCCCTCCAGCAGTGAGGCCTCTATTAGACGGGAGGGGAGGGCAAGGGCAGGGCTCCTCCAGCGGTTGCTTGGCCGCCCAGACTCAGCGCCGCACGGAGAGCACAAGGCTCACAGCTCCCCTGGCTGTGGTCTGCAGCCCCACACATCCGGAGGCTGACTCCGTGGGCGCCCAGAAGTTGCCCGACAGACGTCATTTCCCTAGCGCTCTCCTCCCCAGCAGAGACGTGTGCAGGTGGTGGGGCCTGGCCCTGTGTGTCTGGGCTCCCACCGGCATCCCCAGCTCAAGGGAAGCAGCCCCTGGTCCAAGACCTGTAGGAGCACGGGGCGCCCCCGCCTGGAAGCCTAGTGCACAGCATGTGGGAAGCCAGCCTCCTGGGAGGAGGAGGGGGCAGCCCAGCTGTGTGCGGCTGCAATCACTTCTTGGGCGGAGCCCAGTGCGCCTCCAGTACGGCAGAACTCCAGCTCAGCTCAGAGGCCCGATCTGGCAGAGTTGCTGGCGTGAGGCTGCTCTGCCCTGGGCGAGCCTTGCCCAGACTTGCGTCGCTGCTAGGCTTCCTGACCAGGAAGGAGCAGGCTGCGCAAAACTGGGAGACGCTCCTGGCGCCTTCCTGGCCTCAGCTCCACTCCTGCCTTGCCTTTGCACCTAGAACCCAGGCGTCCTTGCGGAGGGCTTAGTGGCCGGTGGGTTGCTCGCTACCAAGCCCTCCAGCCGTGAGAGCTCTGTCATAGGGAAGGGAATGGCAAGTGCAGGGCTCCTCCAGCGGTCGCTTGGCCACCAAGACTCAGCACAGCACGGAGAACACCAGGCTCCCAGGGCCCCTGGCTGTGGTCTGCAGCTGCACACACCCGGAGGCTGACTCCGTGGGCGCCCAGAAGTTGCCTGACAGACGTCCTATCCCTAGCGCTCTCCTCCCCAGCAGAGACGTGTGCAGCGGGTGGGGCCTGCCCCTGCGTGTCTGGGCTCCCGCCGGCAGCCCCAGCTCAAGGGAAGCAGCCCCTGAGCCAAGACCTGTAGGAGGCGTGGGGCGCCCCCGCCTGGAAGCCTAGTGCACAGCATGCGGGAAGGCAGCCTCCTCGGGGGACGAGGAGGCAGCCCGGCTGCGTGCAGCTGCAATCACTTCTTGGGCGGAGACCAGTGTGCCTCCAGTACGGCAGAGCTCCAGCTCTGCTCAGAAGCCCGATCTGGCAGAGTTGCTGGCGTGAGGCTGCTCTGCCCTGGGCCAGCCTTGCCCAGAGTTGCCTCGTTGCTAGGCTTCCTGACCAGGAAGGAGCTGGCTGCTCGAGACTCGGAGACGCTCCTGACGCCTCCTGGCCTCAGCTCCACTCCTGCCTTGCCTTTGCACCTAGGCCCCAGCCATCCTTGTTAAAGGTTTAGGAGCCGGTGGGTTGCACACTGCCAAGGCCTCCAGCAGTGAGAACTCTGTCCGAGGCAAGGGAATGGCAACTGCAGTGCTCCTCTAGCGGTCGCTTGGCCGCCTAGACTCAGCGCCCCATGGAGAGCACAAGGCTCACAGGGCCCCTGGCTGTGGTCTGCAGCCCCACACACCCGGAGGCTGACTCCATGAGCGCCCAGAAGCTGCCTGACAGACGTCATTTCCCTAGCGCTCTCCCCGACAGCAGAGACGTGTGCAGCTGGTGGTGCCTGCCCCTGCCTGTCTGGGCTGCCGCCCACAGCCTCAGCTCAGGGGAAGCAGCCCCTGTGCCAAGACTGCAGGAGGCGCGGGGCATCCCTGCCTGGAAGCCAAGTGCACAGTACGCTTGCAAGCGAGCCTCCTTGGGAAGAGTCGAGGGAGCCCAGCCGCGTGCAGCTGCCATCCCTGCTTGGGCGGAGCCGAGTGTGCCTCCAGTACGGCAGAGCCCCAGCTCTGCTCAGAGGCCGGATCTAGTCAAGTTCCTTGCACGAGGCTGCTCTGCCCTGTGCGAGACTCGCCCAGGCTTGCCTCGCTTCTAGGCTTCCTGCCCAGGAAGGAGCAGGCTGTGCGATGCTGGGAGAGGCCACTGGTGCCTTCCTGGCCTCAGCTCCACTCCTGCCTTGCGTTTGCACCTAGGCCCCAGGCGTCCTTGGGGAAGGCTTAGGAGCCGGTGGCTTGCACACTGCCAAGCCCTCCAGCAGAGAGGCCTCTCTTAGAGGGGAGGGGAGGGCAAGTGCAGGGCTCCTCCAGCGGTTGCTTGGCCGCCCAGACTCAGCGCCGCACGGAGAGCACAAGGCTCACAGGTCCCGTGGCTGTGGTCTGCAGCCCCACACACCCGGAGGCTGACTCCGTGGGCGCCCAGAAGTTGCCTGACAGACGTCCTATCCCTAGCGCTCTCCTCCCCAGCAGAGACGTGTGCAGGTGGTGGGGCCTGGCCCTGTGTGTCTGGGCTCCCACCGGCATCCCCAGCTCAAGGGAAGCAGCCCCTGAGCCAAGACCTGTAGGAGCACGGGGCGCCCCCGCCTGGAAGCCTAGTGCACAGCATGCGGGAAGCCAGCCTCCTGGGAGGAGGAGGGGGCAGCCCAGCTGTGTGCGGCTGCAATCACTTCTTGGGCGGAGACCAGTGTGCCTCCAGTACGGCAGAGCTCCAGCTCTGCTCAGAAGCCCGATCTGGCAGAGTTGCTGGCGTGAGGCTGCTCTGCCCTGGGCCAGCCTTGCCCAGACTTGCCTCGCTGCTAGGCTTCCTGACCAGGAAGGAGCTGGCTGCTCGAGACTCAGAGACGCTCCTGACGCCTCCTGGCCTCAGCTCCACTCCTGCCTTGCCTTTGCACCTAGGCCCCAGGCGTCCTTGGGGAAGGTTTAGGAGCCGGTGGGTTGCACGCTGCCAAGCCCTCCAGCCGTGAGAGCTCTGTCATAGGGAAGGGAATGGCAAGTGCAGGGCTCCTCCAGCGGTCGCCTGGCCGCCCATACTCAGCACAGCACGGAGAGCACCAGGCTCCCAGGGCCCCTGGCTGTCGCCTGCAGCCCCACACACCCGGAGGCTGACTCCGTGAGCGTCCAGAAGGTGCCTGACACACGTGATTTCCCTAGTGCTCTCCTAAGCAGCAGAGACGTGTGCAGGTGGTTGGTGCCTGCCCCTGCCTGTCTGGGCTGCCACCCACAGCCTCAGCTCAGGGGAAGCAGCCCCTGTGCCAAGACTGCAGGAGGCGCGGGGCATCCCTGCCTGGAAGCCAAGTGCACAGTACGCTTGGAAGCGAGCCTCCTTGGGAAGAGTCGAGGGAGCCAAGCCGCTTGCAGCTGCAATCCCTGCTTGGGCAGAGCCGAGTGTGCCTCCAGGACGGCAGAGCTCCAGCTCTGCTCAGAGGCCGGATCTAGTCAAGTTCCTTGCGCGAGGCTGCTCTGCCCTGTGCGAGACTTGCCCAGGCTTGCCTCGCTTCTAGGCTTCCTGACCAGGAAGGAGCTGGCTGCTCGAGACTCGCAGACGCTCCTGACGCCTCCTGGCCTCAGCTTCACTCCTGCCTTGCCTTTGCACCTAGGCCCCAGGGTCCTTGTGAAAGGTTTAGGAGCCGGTGGGTTGCACACTGCCAAGGCCTCCAGCAGTGAGAACTCTGTCCGAGGCAAGGGAATGGCAACTGCAGGGCTCCTCTAGCGGTCACTTGGCCGCCCAGACTCAGCGCCCCATGGAGAGCACAAGGCTCACAGCGCCCCTGGCTGTGGTCTGCAGCCCCACACACCCGGAGGCTGACTCCGTGGACGCCCAGAAGTTGCCTGACAGACGTCCTTTCCCTAGCACTCTCCTCCGCAGCAGAGACGTGTGCAGCTGGTGGTGCCTGCCCCTGCTTGTCTGGGCTCCCGCCGGCAGCCCCAGCTCAAGGGAAGCAGCCCCTGAGCCAAGACCTGTAGGAGGCGCGGGCGCCCCCGCCTGGAAGCCTAGTGCACAGCATGCGGGAAGCGAGCCTCCTTGGGGGAAGAGGAGGCAGCCCAGCTGCGTGCGGCTGCAATCACTTCTTGGGCGGAGCCCAGTGAGCCTCCAGTACGGCAGAGCTCCAGTTCTGCTCAGAGGCCCGATCTGGCCGAGTTCCTGGCGTGAGGCTGCTCTGCCCTGGGCGAGCCTTGCCCAGACTTGCGTCGCTGCTAGGCTTCCTGACCAGGAAGGAGCAGGCTGCGCAAAACTGGGAGACGCTCCTGGCGCCTTCCTGGCCTCAGCTCCACTCCTGCCTTGCCTTTGCACCTAGAACCCAGGCGTCCTTGCGGAGGGCTTAGTGGCCGGTGGGTTGCTCGCTACCAAGCCCTCCAGCCGTGAGAGCTCTGTCATAGGGAAGGGAATGGCAAGTGCAGGGCTCCTCCAGCGGTCGCTTGGCCACCAAGACTCAGCACAGCACGGAGAACACCAGGCTCCCAGGGCCCCTGGCTGTGGTCTGCAGCTGCACACACCCGGAGGCTGACTCCGTGGGCGCCCAGAAGTTGCCTGACAGACGTCCTATCCCTAGCGCTCTCCTCCCCAGCAGAGACGTGTGCAGCGGGTGGGGCCTGCCCCTGCGTGTCTGGGCTCCCGCCGGCAGCCCCAGCTCAAGGGAAGCAGCCCCTGAGCCAAGACCTGTAGGAGGCGCGGGGCGCCCCCGCCTGGAAGCCTAGTGCACAGCATGCGGGAAGGCAGCCTCCTCGGGGGACGAGGAGGCAGCCCGGCTGCGTGCAGCTGCAATCACTTCTTGGGCGGAGACCAGTGTGCCTCCAGTACGGCAGAGCTCCAGCTCTGCTCAGAAGCCCGATCTGACAGAGTTGCTGGCGTGAGGCTGCTCTGCCCTGGGCCAGCCTTGCCCAGAGTTGCCTCGCTGCTAGGCTTCCTGACCAGGAAGGAGCTGGCTGCTCGAGACTCGGAGACGCTCCTGACGCCTCCTGGCCTCAGCTCCACTCCTGCCTTGCCTTTGCACCTAGGCCCCAGCCTTCCTTGTGAAAGGTTTAGGAGCCGGTGGGTTGCACACTGCCAAGGCCTCCAGCAGTGAGAACTCTGTCCGAGGCAAGGGAATGGCAACTGCAGTGCTCCTCTCGCGGTCGCTTGGCCGCCCAGACTCAGCGCCCCATGGAGAGCACAAGGCTCACAGGGCCCCTGGCTGTGGTCTGCAGCCCCACACACCCGGAGGCTGACTCCATGAGCGCCCAGAAGCTGCCTGAGAGACGTCATTTCCCTAGCGCTCTCCCCGGCAGCAGAGACGTGTGCAGCTGGTGGTGCCTGCCCCTGCCTGTCTGGGCTGCCACCCACAGCCTCAGCTCAGGGGAAGCAGCCCCTGTGCCAAGACTGCAGGAGGGGCGGGGCATCCCTGCCTGGAAGCCAAGTGCACAGTACGCTTGGAAGCGAGCCTCCTTGGGA
This sequence comes from Budorcas taxicolor, assembly GCF_023091745.1. Taxonomy (NCBI): domain Eukaryota; kingdom Metazoa; phylum Chordata; class Mammalia; order Artiodactyla; family Bovidae; genus Budorcas; species Budorcas taxicolor. The sequence goes on from NW_026291664.1 coordinate 129,339, forward strand.
AGAGTCGAGGGAGCCAAGCCGCTTGCTGCTGCAATCCCTGTTTGGGCAGAGCCGAGTGAGCCTCCAGTACGGCAGAGCCCCAGCTCTGCTCAGAGGCCGGATCTAGTCAAGGTCCTTGCGCGAGGCTGCTCTGCCCTGTGCGAGACTCGCCCAGGCTTGCCTCGCTTCTAGGCTTCTTGCCCAGGAAGGAGCAGGCTGTGCGATGCTGGGAGAGGCCACTGGCACCTTCCTGGCCTCAGCTCCACTCCTGCCTTACCTCTGCATCTAGGCCCCAGGCGTCCTTGGGGAAGGCTTAGGAGCCGGTGGCTTGCACACTGCCAAGCCCTCCAGCAGTGAGGCCTCTATTAGACGGGAGGGGAGGGCAAGGGCAGGGCTCCTCCAGCGGTTGCTTGGCCGCCCAGACTCAGCGCCGCACGGAGAGCACAAGGCTCACAGCTCCCCTGGCTGTGGTCTGCAGCCCCACACATCCGGAGGCTGACTCCGTGGGCGCCCAGAAGTTGCCCGACAGACGTCATTTCCCTAGCGCTCTCCTCCCCAGCAGAGACGTGTGCAGGTGGTGGGGCCTGGCCCTGTGTGTCTGGGCTCCCACCGGCATCCCCAGCTCAAGGGAAGCAGCCCCTGGTCCAAGACCTGTAGGAGCACGGGGCGCCCCCGCCTGGAAGCCTAGTGCACAGCATGTGGGAAGCCAGCCTCCTGGGAGGAGGAGGGGGCAGCCCAGCTGTGTGCGGCTGCAATCACTTCTTGGGCGGAGCCCAGTGCGCCTCCAGTACGGCAGAACTCCAGCTCAGCTCAGAGGCCCGATCTGGCAGAGTTGCTGGCGTGAGGCTGCTCTGCCCTGGGCGAGCCTTGCCCAGACTTGCGTCGCTGCTAGGCTTCCTGACCAGGAAGGAGCAGGCTGCGCAAAACTGGGAGACGCTCCTGGCGCCTTCCTGGCCTCAGCTCCACTCCTGCCTTGCCTTTGCACCTAGAACCCAGGCGTCCTTGCGGAGGGCTTAGTGGCCGGTGGGTTGCTCGCTACCAAGCCCTCCAGCCGTGAGAGCTCTGTCATAGGGAAGGGAATGGCAAGTGCAGGGCTCCTCCAGCGGTCGCTTGGCCACCAAGACTCAGCACAGCACGGAGAACACCAGGCTCCCAGGGCCCCTGGCTGTGGTCTGCAGCTGCACACACCCGGAGGCTGACTCCGTGGGCGCCCAGAAGTTGCCTGACAGACGTCCTATCCCTAGCGCTCTCCTCCCCAGCAGAGACGTGTGCAGCGGGTGGGGCCTGCCCCTGCGTGTCTGGGCTCCCGCCGGCAGCCCCAGCTCAAGGGAAGCAGCCCCTGAGCCAAGACCTGTAGGAGGCGTGGGGCGCCCCCGCCTGGAAGCCTAGTGCACAGCATGCGGGAAGGCAGCCTCCTCGGGGGACGAGGAGGCAGCCCGGCTGCGTGCAGCTGCAATCACTTCTTGGGCGGAGACCAGTGTGCCTCCAGTACGGCAGAGCTCCAGCTCTGCTCAGAAGCCCGATCTGGCAGAGTTGCTGGCGTGAGGCTGCTCTGCCCTGGGCCAGCCTTGCCCAGAGTTGCCTCGTTGCTAGGCTTCCTGACCAGGAAGGAGCTGGCTGCTCGAGACTCGGAGACGCTCCTGACGCCTCCTGGCCTCAGCTCCACTCCTGCCTTGCCTTTGCACCTAGGCCCCAGCCATCCTTGTTAAAGGTTTAGGAGCCGGTGGGTTGCACACTGCCAAGGCCTCCAGCAGTGAGAACTCTGTCCGAGGCAAGGGAATGGCAACTGCAGTGCTCCTCTAGCGGTCGCTTGGCCGCCTAGACTCAGCGCCCCATGGAGAGCACAAGGCTCACAGGGCCCCTGGCTGTGGTCTGCAGCCCCACACACCCGGAGGCTGACTCCATGAGCGCCCAGAAGCTGCCTGACAGACGTCATTTCCCTAGCGCTCTCCCCGACAGCAGAGACGTGTGCAGCTGGTGGTGCCTGCCCCTGCCTGTCTGGGCTGCCGCCCACAGCCTCAGCTCAGGGGAAGCAGCCCCTGTGCCAAGACTGCAGGAGGCGCGGGGCATCCCTGCCTGGAAGCCAAGTGCACAGTACGCTTGCAAGCGAGCCTCCTTGGGAAGAGTCGAGGGAGCCCAGCCGCGTGCAGCTGCCATCCCTGCTTGGGCGGAGCCGAGTGTGCCTCCAGTACGGCAGAGCCCCAGCTCTGCTCAGAGGCCGGATCTAGTCAAGTTCCTTGCACGAGGCTGCTCTGCCCTGTGCGAGACTCGCCCAGGCTTGCCTCGCTTCTAGGCTTCCTGCCCAGGAAGGAGCAGGCTGTGCGATGCTGGGAGAGGCCACTGGTGCCTTCCTGGCCTCAGCTCCACTCCTGCCTTGCGTTTGCACCTAGGCCCCAGGCGTCCTTGGGGAAGGCTTAGGAGCCGGTGGCTTGCACACTGCCAAGCCCTCCAGCAGAGAGGCCTCTCTTAGAGGGGAGGGGAGGGCAAGTGCAGGGCTCCTCCAGCGGTTGCTTGGCCGCCCAGACTCAGCGCCGCACGGAGAGCACAAGGCTCACAGGTCCCGTGGCTGTGGTCTGCAGCCCCACACACCCGGAGGCTGACTCCGTGGGCGCCCAGAAGTTGCCTGACAGACGTCCTATCCCTAGCGCTCTCCTCCCCAGCAGAGACGTGTGCAGGTGGTGGGGCCTGGCCCTGTGTGTCTGGGCTCCCACCGGCATCCCCAGCTCAAGGGAAGCAGCCCCTGAGCCAAGACCTGTAGGAGCACGGGGCGCCCCCGCCTGGAAGCCTAGTGCACAGCATGCGGGAAGCCAGCCTCCTGGGAGGAGGAGGGGGCAGCCCAGCTGTGTGCGGCTGCAATCACTTCTTGGGCGGAGACCAGTGTGCCTCCAGTACGGCAGAGCTCCAGCTCTGCTCAGAAGCCCGATCTGGCAGAGTTGCTGGCGTGAGGCTGCTCTGCCCTGGGCCAGCCTTGCCCAGACTTGCCTCGCTGCTAGGCTTCCTGACCAGGAAGGAGCTGGCTGCTCGAGACTCAGAGACGCTCCTGACGCCTCCTGGCCTCAGCTCCACTCCTGCCTTGCCTTTGCACCTAGGCCCCAGGCGTCCTTGGGGAAGGTTTAGGAGCCGGTGGGTTGCACGCTGCCAAGCCCTCCAGCCGTGAGAGCTCTGTCATAGGGAAGGGAATGGCAAGTGCAGGGCTCCTCCAGCGGTCGCCTGGCCGCCCATACTCAGCACAGCACGGAGAGCACCAGGCTCCCAGGGCCCCTGGCTGTCGCCTGCAGCCCCACACACCCGGAGGCTGACTCCGTGAGCGTCCAGAAGGTGCCTGACACACGTGATTTCCCTAGTGCTCTCCTAAGCAGCAGAGACGTGTGCAGGTGGTTGGTGCCTGCCCCTGCCTGTCTGGGCTGCCACCCACAGCCTCAGCTCAGGGGAAGCAGCCCCTGTGCCAAGACTGCAGGAGGCGCGGGGCATCCCTGCCTGGAAGCCAAGTGCACAGTACGCTTGGAAGCGAGCCTCCTTGGGAAGAGTCGAGGGAGCCAAGCCGCTTGCAGCTGCAATCCCTGCTTGGGCAGAGCCGAGTGTGCCTCCAGGACGGCAGAGCTCCAGCTCTGCTCAGAGGCCGGATCTAGTCAAGTTCCTTGCGCGAGGCTGCTCTGCCCTGTGCGAGACTTGCCCAGGCTTGCCTCGCTTCTAGGCTTCCTGACCAGGAAGGAGCTGGCTGCTCGAGACTCGCAGACGCTCCTGACGCCTCCTGGCCTCAGCTTCACTCCTGCCTTGCCTTTGCACCTAGGCCCCAGGGTCCTTGTGAAAGGTTTAGGAGCCGGTGGGTTGCACACTGCCAAGGCCTCCAGCAGTGAGAACTCTGTCCGAGGCAAGGGAATGGCAACTGCAGGGCTCCTCTAGCGGTCACTTGGCCGCCCAGACTCAGCGCCCCATGGAGAGCACAAGGCTCACAGCGCCCCTGGCTGTGGTCTGCAGCCCCACACACCCGGAGGCTGACTCCGTGGACGCCCAGAAGTTGCCTGACAGACGTCCTTTCCCTAGCACTCTCCTCCGCAGCAGAGACGTGTGCAGCTGGTGGTGCCTGCCCCTGCTTGTCTGGGCTCCCGCCGGCAGCCCCAGCTCAAGGGAAGCAGCCCCTGAGCCAAGACCTGTAGGAGGCGCGGGCGCCCCCGCCTGGAAGCCTAGTGCACAGCATGCGGGAAGCGAGCCTCCTTGGGGGAAGAGGAGGCAGCCCAGCTGCGTGCGGCTGCAATCACTTCTTGGGCGGAGCCCAGTGAGCCTCCAGTACGGCAGAGCTCCAGTTCTGCTCAGAGGCCCGATCTGGCCGAGTTCCTGGCGTGAGGCTGCTCTGCCCTGGGCGAGCCTTGCCCAGACTTGCGTCGCTGCTAGGCTTCCTGACCAGGAAGGAGCAGGCTGCGCAAAACTGGGAGACGCTCCTGGCGCCTTCCTGGCCTCAGCTCCACTCCTGCCTTGCCTTTGCACCTAGAACCCAGGCGTCCTTGCGGAGGGCTTAGTGGCCGGTGGGTTACTCGCTACCAAGCCCTCCAGCCGTGAGAGCTCTGTCATAGGGAAGGGAATGGCAAGTGCAGGGCTCCTCCAGCGGTCGCTTGGCCACCAAGACTCAGCACAGCACGGAGAACACCAGGCTCCCAGGGCCCCTGGCTGTGGTCTGCAGCTGCACACACCCGGAGGCTGACTCCGTGGGCGCCCAGAAGTTGCCTGACAGACGTCCTATCCCTAGCGCTCTCCTCCCCAGCAGAGACGTGTGCAGCGGGTGGGGCCTGCCCCTGCGTGTCTGGGCTCCCGCCGGCAGCCCCAGCTCAAGGGAAGCAGCCCCTGAGCCAAGACCTGTAGGAGGCGCGGGGCGCCCCCGCCTGGAAGCCTAGTGCACAGCATGCGGGAAGGCAGCCTCCTCGGGGGACGAGGAGGCAGCCCGGCTGCGTGCAGCTGCAATCACTTCTTGGGCGGAGACCAGTGTGCCTCCAGTACGGCAGAGCTCCAGCTCTGCTCAGAAGCCCGATCTGACAGAGTTGCTGGCGTGAGGCTGCTCTGCCCTGGGCCAGCCTTGCCCAGAGTTGCCTCGCTGCTAGGCTTCCTGACCAGGAAGGAGCTGGCTGCTCGAGACTCGGAGACGCTCCTGACGCCTCCTGGCCTCAGCTCCACTCCTGCCTTGCCTTTGCACCTAGGCCCCAGCCTTCCTTGTGAAAGGTTTAGGAGCTGGTGGGTTGCACACTGCCAAGGCCTCCAGCAGTGAGAACTCTGTCCGAGGCAAGGGAATGGCAACTGCAGTGCTCCTCTCGCGGTCGCTTGGCCGCCCAGACTCAGCGCCCCATGGAGAGCACAAGGCTCACAGGGCCCCTGGCTGTGGTCTGCAGCCCCACACACCCGGAGGCTGACTCCATGAGCGCCCAGAAGCTGCCTGAGAGACGTCATTTCCCTAGCGCTCTCCCCGGCAGCAGAGACGTGTGCAGCTGGTGGTGCCTGCCCCTGCCTGTCTGGGCTGCCACCCACAGCCTCAGCTCAGGGGAAGCAGCCCCTGTGCCAAGACTGCAGGAGGGGCGGGGCATCCCTGCCTGGAAGCCAAGTGCACAGTACGCTTGGAAGCGAGCCTCCTTGGGAAGAGTCGAGGGAGCCAAGCCGCTTGCTGCTGCAATCCCTGTTTGGGCAGAGCCGAGTGTGCCTCCAGTACGGCAGAGCCCCAGCTCTGCTCAGAGGCCGGATCTAGTCAAGGTCCTTGCGCGAGGCTGCTCTGCCCTGTGCGAGACTCGCCCAGGCTTGCCTCGCTTCTAGGCTTCTTGCCCAGGAAGGAGCAGGCTGTGCGATGCTGGGAGAGGCCACTGGCACCTTCCTGGCCTCAGCTCCACTCCTGCCTTACCTCTGCATCTAGGCCCCAGGCGTCCTTGGGGAAGGCTTAGGAGCCGGTGGCTTGCACACTGCCAAGCCCTCCAGCAGTGAGGCCTCTATTAGACGGGAGGGGAGGGCAAGGGCAGGGCTCCTCCAGCGGTTGCTTGGCCGCCCAGACTCAGCGCCGCACGGAGAGCACAAGGCTCACAGCTCCCCTGGCTGTGGTCTGCAGCCCCACACATCCGGAGGCTGACTCCGTGGGCGCCCAGAAGTTGCCCGACAGACGTCATTTCCCTAGCGCTCTCCTCCCCAGCAGAGACGTGTGCAGGTGGTGGGGCCTGGCCCTGTGTGTCTGGGCTCCCACCGGCATCCCCAGCTCAAGGGAAGCAGCCCCTGGTCCAAGACCTGTAGGAGCACGGGGCGCCCCCGCCTGGAAGCCTAGTGCACAGCATGTGGGAAGCCAGCCTCCTGGGAGGAGGAGGGGGCAGCCCAGCTGTGTGCGGCTGCAATCACTTCTTGGGCGGAGCCCAGTGCGCCTCCAGTACGGCAGAACTCCAGCTCAGCTCAGAGGCCCGATCTGGCAGAGTTGCTGGCGTGAGGCTGCTCTGCCCTGGGCGAGCCTTGATCAGACTTGCCTCGCTGCTAGGCTTCCTGACCAGGAAGGAGCTGACTGCAGGAGACTCGGAGACGCTCCTGACGCCTCCTGGCCTCAGCTCCACTCCTGCCTTGCCTTTGCACCTAGGCCCCAGGCGTCCTTGGGGAAGGTTTAGGAGCCGGTGGGTTGCACGCTGCCAAGCCCTCCAGCCGTGAGAGCTCTGTCATAGGGAAGGGAATGGCAAGTGCAGGGCTCCTCCAGCGGTCGCCTGGCCGCCCATACTCAGCACAGCACGGAGAGCACCAGGCTCCCAGGGCCCCTGGCTGTGGCCTGCAGCCCCACACACCCGGAGGCTGACTCCGTGGGCGCCCAGAAGTTGCCTGACAGACGTCCTATCCCTAGCGCTCTCCTCCCCAGCAGAGACGTGTGCAGCGGGTGGGGCCTGCCCCTGCGTGTCTGGGCTCCCGCCGGCAGCCCCAGCTCAAGGGAAGCAGCCCCTGAGCCAAGACCTGTAGGAGGCGCGGGGCGCCCCCGCCTGGAAGCCTAGTGCACAGCATGCGGGAAGGCAGCCTCCTCGGGGGACGAGGAGGCAGCCCGGCTGCGTACAGCTGCAATCACTTCTTGGGCGGAGACCAGTGTGCCTCCAGTACGGCAGAGCTCCAGCTCTGCTCAGAAGCCCGATCTGGCAGAGTTGCTGGCGTGAGGCTGCTCTGCCCTGGGCCAGCCTTGCCCAGAGTTGCCTCGCTGCTAGGCTTCCTGACCAGGAAGGAGCTGGCTGCTCGAGACTCGGAGACGCTCCTGACGCCTCCTGGCCTCAGCTCCACTCCTGCCTTGCCTTTGCACCTAGGCCCCAGGCGTCCTTGGGGAAGGTTTAGGAGCCGGTGGGTTGCACACTGCCAAGGCCTCCAGCAGTGAGAACTCTGTCCGAGGCAAGGGAATGGCAACTGCAGTGCTCCTCTAGCGGTCGCTTGGCCGCCCAGACTCAGCGCCCCATGGAGAGCACAAGGCTCACAGGGCCCCTGGCTGTGGTCTGCAGCCCCACACACCCGGAGGCTGACTCCATGAGCGCCCAGAAGCTGCCTGACAGACGTCATTTCCCTAGCGCTCTCCCCGGCAGCAGAGACGTGTGCAGCTGGTGGGGCCTGGCCCTGTGTGTCTGGGCTCCCACCGGCATCCCCAGCTCAAGGGAAGCAGCCCCTGAGCCAAGACCTGTAGGAGCACGGGGCGCCCCCGCCTGGAAGCCTAGTGCACAGCATGCGGGAAGCCAGCCTCCTGGGAGGAGGAGGGGGCAGCCCAGCTGTGTGCGGCTGCAATCACTTCTTGGGCGGAGCCCAGTGCGCCTCCAGTACGGCAGAACTCCAGCTCAGCTCAGAGGCCCGATCTGGCAGAGTTGCTGGCGTGAGGCTGCTCTGCCCTGGGCGAGCCTTGATCAGACTTGCCTCGCTGCTAGGCTTCCTGACCAGGAAGGAGCTGACTGCAGGAGACTCGGAGACGCTCCTGACGCCTCCTGGCCTCAGCTCCACTCCTGCCTTGCCTTTGCACCTAGGCCCCAGGCGTCCTTGGGGAAGGTTTAGGAGCCGGTGGGTTGCACGCTGCCAAGCCCTCCAGCCGTGAGAGCTCTGTCATAGGGAAGGGAATGGCAAGTGCAGGGCTCCTCCAGCGGTCGCCTGGCCGCCCATACTCAGCACAGCACGGAGAGCACCAGGCTCCCAGGGCCCCTGGCTGTGGCCTGCAGCCCCACACACCCGGAGGCTGACTCCGTGGGCGCCCAGAAGTTGCCTGACAGACGTCCTATCCCTAGCGCTCTCCTCCCCAGCAGAGACGTGTGCAGCGGGTGGGGCCTGCCCCTGCGTGTCTGGGCTCCCGCCGGCAGCCCCAGCTCAAGGGAAGCAGCCCCTGAGCCAAGACCTGTAGGAGGCGCGGGGCGCCCCCGCCTGGAAGCCTAGTGCACAGCATGCGGGAAGGCAGCCTCCTCGGGGGACGAGGAGGCAGCCCGGCTGCGTGCAGCTGCAATCACTTCTTGGGCGGAGACCAGTGTGCCTCCAGTACGGCAGAGCTCCAGCTCTGCTCAGAAGCCCGATCTGGCAGAGTTGCTGGCGTGAGGCTGCTCTGCCCTGGTCCAGCCTTGCCCAGACTTGCCTCGCTGCTAGGCTTCCTGACCAGGAAGGAGCTGGCTGCTCGAGACTCGGAGACGCTCCTGACGCCTCCTGGCCTCAGCTCCACTCCTGCCTTGCCTTTGCACCTAGGCCCCAGGCGTCCTTGGGGAAGGTTTAGGAGCCGGTGGGTTGCACACTGCCAAGGCCTCCAGCAGTGAGAACTCTGTCCGAGGCAAGGGAATGGCAACTGCAGTGCTCCTCTAGTGGTCGCTTGGCCGCCCAGACTCAGCGCCCCATGGAGAGCACAAGGCTCACAGGGCCCCTGGCTGTGGTCTGCAGCCCCACACACCCGGAGGCTGACTCCATGAGCGCCCAGAAGCTGCCTGACAGACGTCATTTCCCTAGCGCTCTCCCCGGCAGCAGAGACGTGTGCAGCTGGTGGTGCCTGCCCCTGCCTGTCTGGGCTGCCACCCACAGCCTCAGCTCAGGGGAAGCAGCCCCTGTGCCAAGACTGCAGGAGGGGCGGGGCATCCCTGCCTGGAAGCCAAGTGCACAGTACGCTTGGAAGCGAGCCTCCTTGGGAAGAGTCGAGGGAGCCAAGCCGCTTGCTGCTGCAATCCCTGCTTGGGCAGAGCCGAGTGTGCCTCCAGTACGGCAGAGCCCCAGCTCTGCTCAGAGGCCGGATCTAGTCAAGGTCCTTGCGCGAGGCTGCTCTGCCCTGTGCGAGACTCGCCCAGGCTTGCCTCGCTTCTAGGCTTCTTGCCCAGGAAGGAGCAGGCTGTGCGATGCTGGGAGAGGCCACTGGCACCTTCCTGGCCTCAGCTCCACTCCTGCCTTACCTGTGCATCTAGGCCCCAGGCGTCCTTGGGGAAGGCTTAGGAGCCGGTGGCTTGCACACTGCCAAGCCCTCCAGCAGTGAGGCCTCTATTAGACGGGAGGGGAGGGCAAGGGCAGGGCTCCTCCAGCGGTTGCTTGGCCGCCCAGACTCAGCGCCGCACGGAGAGCACAAGGCTCACAGCTCCCCTGGCTGTGGTCTGCAGCCCCACACATCCGGAGGCTGACTCCGTGGGCGCCCAGAAGTTGCCCGACAGACGTCATTTCCCTAGCGCTCTCCTCCCCAGCAGAGACGTGTGCAGGTGGTGGGGCCTGGCCCTGTGTGTCTGGGCTCCCACCGGCATCCCCAGCTCAAGGGAAGCAGCCCCTGGTCCAAGACCTGTAGGAGCACGGGGCGCCCCCGCCTGGAAGCCTAGTGCACAGCATGCGGGAAGCCAGCCTCCTGGGAGGAGGAGGGGGCAGCCCAGCTGTGTGCGGCTGCAATCACTTCTTGGGCGGAGCCCAGTGCGCCTCCAGTACGGCAGAACTCCAGCTCAGCTCAGAGGCCCGATCTGGCAGAGTTGCTGGCGTGAGGCTGCTCTGCCCTGGGCGAGCCTTGATCAGACTTGCCTCGCTGCTAGGCTTCCTGACCAGGAAGGAGCTGACTGCAGGAGACTCGGAGACGCTCCTGACGCCTCCTGGCCTCAGCTCCACTCCTGCCTTGCCTTTGCACCTAGGCCCCAGGCGTCCTTGGGGAAGGTTTAGGAGCCGGTGGGTTGCACGCTGCCAAGCCCTCCAGCCGTGAGAGCTCTGTCATAGGGAAGGGAATGGCAAGTGCAGGGCTCCTCCAGCGGTCGCCTGGCCGCCCATACTCAGCACAGCACGGAGAGCACCAGGCTCCCAGGGCCCCTGGCTGTGGCCTGCAGCCCCACACACCCGGAGGCTGACTCCGTGGGCGCCCAGAAGTTGCCTGACAGACGTCCTATCCCTAGCGCTCTCCTCCCCAGCAGAGACGTGTGCAGCGGGTGGGGCCTGCCCCTGCGTGTCTGGGCTCCCGCCGGCAGCCCCAGCTCAAGGGAAGCAGCCCCTGAGCCAAGACCTGTAGGAGGCGCGGGGCGCCCCCGCCTGGAAGCCTAGTGCACAGCATGCGGGAAGGCAGCCTCCTCGGGGGACGAGGAGGCAGCCCGGGTGCGTGCAGCTGCAATCACTTCTTGGGCGGAGACCAGTGTGCCTCCAGTACGGCAGAGCTCCAGCTCTGCTCAGAAGCCCGATCTGGCAGAGTTGCTGGCGTGAGGCTGCTCTGCCCTGGGCCAGCCTTGCCCAGACTTGCCTCGCTGCTAGGCTTCCTGACCAGGAAGGAGCTGACTGCAGGAGACTCGGAGACGCTCCTGACGCCTCCTGGCCTCAGCTCCACTCCTGCCTTGCCTTTGCACCTAGGCCCCAGGCGTCCTTGGGGAAGGTTTAGGAGCCGGTGGGTTGCACGCTGCCAAGTCCTCCAGCCGTGAGAGCTCTGTCATAGGGAAGGGAATGGCAAGTGCAGGGCTCCTCCAGCGGTCGCCTGGCCGCCCATACTCAGCACAGCACGGAGAGCACCAGGCTCCCAGGGCCCCTGGCTGTGGCCTGCAGCCCCACACACCCGGAGGCTGACTCCGTGGGCGCCCAGAAGTTGCCTGACAGACGTCCTATCCCTAGCGCTCTCCTCCCCAGCAGAGACGTGTGCAGCGGGTGGGGCCTGCCCCTGCGTGTCTGGGCTCCCGCCGGCAGCCCCAGCTCAAGGGAAGCAGCCCCTGAGCCAAGACCTGTAGGAGGCGCGGGGCGCCCCCGCCTGGAAGCCTAGTGCACAGCATGCGGGAAGGCAGCCTCCTCGGGGGACGAGGAGGCAGCCCGGCTGCGTGCAGCTGCAATCACTTCTTGGGCGGAGACCAGTGTGCCTCCAGTACGGCAGAGCTCCAGCTCTGCTCAGAAGCCCGATCTGGCAGAGTTGCTGGCGTGAGGCTGCTCTGCCCTGGGCCAGCCTTGCCCAGACTTGCCTCGCTGCTAGGCTTCCTGACCAGGAAGGAGCTGACTGCAGGAGACTCGGAGAGGCTCCTGACGCCTCCTGGCCTCAGCTCCACTCCTGCCTTGCCTTTGCACCTAGGCCCCAGCCGTCCTTGTGAAAGGTTTAGGAGCCGGTGGGTTGCACACTGCCAAGGCCTCCAGCAGTGAGAACTCTGTCCGAGGCAAGGGAATGGCAACTGCAGGGCTCCTCTAGCGGTCGCTTGGCCGCCCAGACTCAGCGCCCCATGGAGAGCACAAGGCTCACAGCGCCCCTGGCTGTGGTCTGCAGCCCCACACACCCGGAGGCTGACTCCGTGAGTGTCCAGAAGGTGCCTGACACACGTCATTTCCCTAGTGCTCTCCTAAGCAGCAGAGACGTGTGCAGGTGGTTGGTGCCTGCCCCTGCCTGTCTGGGCTGCCACCCACAGCCTCAGCTCAGGGGAAGCAGCCCCTGTGCCAAGACTGCAGGAGGCGCGGGGCATCCCTGCCTGGAAGCCAAGTGCACAGTACGCTTGGAAGCGAGCCTCCTTGGGAAGAGTCGAGGGAGCCAAGCCGCTTGCAGCTGCAATCCCTGCTTGGGCAGAGCCGAGTGTGCCTCCAGGACGGCAGAGCTCCAGCTCTGCTCAGAGGCCGGATCTAGTCAAGTTCCTTGCCTGAGGCTGCTCTGCCCTGTGCGAGACTTGCCCAGGCTTGCCTCGCTTCTAGGCTTCCTGACCAGGAAGGAGCTGGCTGCTCGAGACTCGGAGACGCTCCTGACGCCTCCTGGCCTCAGCTCCACTCCTGCCTTGCCTTTGCACCTAGGCCCCAGGGTCCTTGTGAAAGGTTTAGGAGCCGGTGGGTTGCACACTGCCAAGGCCTCCAGCAGTGAGAACTCTGTCCGAGGCAAGGGAATGGCAACTGCAGGGCTCCTCTAGCGGTCGCTTGGCCGCACAGACTCAGCGCCCCATGGAGAGCACAAGGCTCACAGGGCCCCTGGCTGTGGTCTGCAGCCCCACACACCCGGAGGCTGACTCCGTGGACGCCCAGAAGTTGCCTGACAGACGTCCTTTCCCTAGCACTCTCCTCCGCAGCAGAGACGTGTGCAGCTGGTGGTGCCTGCCCCTGCTTGTCTGGGCTCCCGCCGGCAGCCCCAGCTCAAGGGAAGCAGCCCCTGAGCCAAGACCTGTAGGAGGCGCGGGCGCCCCCGCCTGGAAGCCTAGTGCACAGCATGCGGGAAGCGAGCCTCCTTGGGGGAAGAGGAGGCAGCCCAGCTGCGTGCGGCTGCAATCACTTCTTGGGCGGAGCCCAGTGAGCCTCCAGTACGGCAGAGCTCCAGTTCTGCTCAGAGGCCCGATCTGGCCGAGTTCCTGGCGTGAGGCTGCTCTGCCCTGGGCGAGCCTTGCCCAGACTTGCCTCGCTGCTAGGCTTCCTGACCAGGAAGGAGCAGGCTGCGCAAAACTGGGAGACGCTCCTGGCGCCTTCCTGGCCTCAGCTCCACTCCTGCCTTGCCTTTGCACCTAGAACCCAGGCGTCCTTGCGGAGGGCTTAGTGGCCGGTGGGTTGCTCGCTACCAAGCCCTCCAGCCGTGAGAGCTCTGTCATAGGGAAGGGAATGGCAAGTGCAGGGCTCCTCCAGCGGTCGCTTGGCCACCAAGACTCAGCACAGCACGGAGAACACCAGGCTCCCAGGGCCCCTGGCTGTGGTCTGCAGCTGCACACACCCGGAGGCTGACTCCGTGGGCGCCCAGAAGTTGCCTGACAGACGTCCTATCCCTAGCGCTCTCCTCCCCAGCAGAGACGTGTGCAGCGGTTGGGGCCTGCCCCTGCGTGTCTGGGCTCCCGCCGGCAGCCCCAGCTCAAGGGAAGCAGCCCCTGAGCCAAGACCTGTAGGAGGCGTGGGGCGCCCCCGCCTGGAAGCCTAGTGCACAGCATGCGGGAAGGCAGCCTCCTCGGGGGACGAGGAGGCAGCCCGGCTGCGTGCAGCTGCAATCACTTCTTGGGCGGAGACCAGTGTGCCTCCAGTACGGCAGAGCTCCAGCTCTGCTCAGAAGCCCGATCTGGCAGAGTTGCTGGCGTGAGGCTGCTCTGCCCTGGGCCAGCCTTGCCCAGAGTTGCCTCGCTGCTAGGCTTCCTGACCAGGAAGGAGCTGGCTGCTCGAGACTCGGAGACGCTCCTGACGCCTCCTGGCCTCAGCTCCACTCCTGCCTTGCCTTTGCACCTAGGCCCCAGCCATCCTTGTTAAAGGTTTAGGAGCCGGTGGGTTGCACACTGCCAAGGCCTCCAGCAGTGAGAACTCTGTCCGAGGCAAGGGAATGGCAACTGCAGGGCTCCTCTAGCGGTCGCTTGGCCGCCCAGACTCAGCGCCCCATGGAGAGCACAAGGCTCACAGGGCCCCTGGCTGTGGTCTGCAGCCCCCCACACCCGGAGGGTGACTCCATGAGCGCCCAGAAGCTGCCTGACAGACGTCATTTCCCTAGCGCTCTCCCCGGCAGCAGAGACGTGTGCAGCTGGTGGTGCCTGCCCCTGCCTGTCTGGGCTGCCGCCCACAGCCTCAGCTCAGGGGAAGCAGCCCCTGTGCCAAGACTGCAGGAGGCGCGGGGCATCCCTGCCTGGAAGCCAAGTGCACAGTACGCTTGCAAGCGAGCCTCCTTGGGAAGAGTCGAGGGAGCCCAGCCGCGTGCAGCTGCCATCCCTGCTTGGGCGGAGCCGAGTGTGCCTCCAGTACGGCAGAGCCCCAGCTCTGCTCAGAGGCCGGATCTAGTCAAGTTCCTTGCGCGAGGCTGCTCTGCCCTGTGCGAGACTCGCCCAGGCTTGCCTCGCTTCTAGGCTTCCTGCCCAGGAAGGAGCAGGCTGTGCGATGCTGGGAGAGGCCACTGGTGCCTTCCTGGCCTCAGCTCCACTCCTGCCTTGCGTTTGCACCTAGGCCCCAGGCGTCCTTGGGGAAGGCTTAGGAGCCGGTGGCTTGCACACTGCCAAGCCCTCCAGCAGAGAGGCCTCTCTTAGAGGGGAGGGGAGGGCAAGTGCAGGGCTCCTCCAGCGGTTGCTTGGCCGCCCAGACTCAGCGCCGCACGGAGAGCACAAGGCTCACAGGTCCCGTGGCTGTGGTCTGCAGCCCCACACACCCGGAGGCTGACTCCGTGGGCGCCCAGAAGTTGCCTGACAGACGTCCTATCCCTAGCGCTCTCCTCCCCAGCAGAGACGTGTGCAGGTGGTGGGGCCTGGCCCTGTGTGTCTGGGCTCCCACCGGCATCCCAGCTCAAGGGAAGCAGCCCCTAAGCCTAGACCTGTAGGAGCACGGGGCGCCCCCGCCTGGAAGCCTAGTGCACAGCATGCGGGAAGCCAGCCTCCTGGGAGGAGGAGGGGGCAGCCCAGCTGTGTGCGGCTGCAATCACTTCTTGGGCGGAGCCCAGTGCGCCTCCAGTAGGGCAGAACTCCAGCTCAGCTCAGAGGCCCGATCTGGCAGAGTTGCTGGCGTGAGGCTGCTCTGCCCTGGGCGAGCCTTGATCAGACTTGCCTCCCTGCTAGGCTTCCTGACCAGGAAGGAGCTGACTGCAGGAGACTCGGAGACGCTCCTGACGCCTCCTGGCCTCAGTTCCACTCCTGCCTTGCCTTTGCACCTAGGCCCCAGGCGTCCTTGGGGAAGGTTTAGGAGCCGGTGGGTTGCACGCTGCCAGGCCCTCCAGCCGTGAGAGCTCTGTCATAGGGAAGGGAATGGCAAGTGCAGGGCTCCTCCAGCGGTCACCTGGCCGCCCATACTCAGCACAGCACGGAGAGCACCAGGCTCCCAGGGCCCCTGGCTGTGGCCTGCAGCCCCACACACCCGGAGGCTGACTCCGTGGGCGCCCAGAAGTTGCCTGACAGACGTCCTATCCCTAGCGCTCTCCTCCCCAGCAGAGACGTGTGCAGCGGGTGGGGCCTGCCCCTGCGTGTCTGGGCTCCCGCCGGCAGCCCCAGCTCAAGGGAAGCAGCCCCTGAGCCAAGACCTGTAGGAGGCGCGGGGCGCCCCCGCCTGGAAGCCTAGTGCACAGCATGCGGGAAGGCAGCCTCCTCGGGCGACGAGGAGGCAGCCCGGCTGCGTGCAGCTGCAATCACTTCTTGGGCGGAGACCAGTGTGCCTCCAGTACGGCAGAGCTCCAGCTCTGCTCAGAAGCACGATCTGGCAGAGTTGCTGGCGTGAGGCTGCTCTGCCCTGGGCCAGCCTTGCCCAGACTTGCCTCGCTGCTAGGCTTCCTGACCAGGAAGGAGCTGGCTGCTCGAGACTCGGAGACGCTCCTGACGCCTCCTGGCCTCAGCTCCACTCCTGCCTTGCCTTTGCACCTAGGCCCCAGCCATCCTTGTGAAAGGTTTAGGAGCCGGTTGGTTGCACACTGCCAAGGCCTCCAGCAGTGAGAACTCTGTCCGAGGCAAGGGAATGGCAACTGCAGGGCTCCTCCAGTGGTCGCTTGGCCGCCCAGACTCAGCGCCCCATGAAGAGCACAAGGCTCACAGGGCCCCTGGCTGTGGTCTGCAGCCCCACACACCCGGAGGCTGACTCCGTGGACGCCAGAAGTTGCCTGACAGACGTCCTTTCCCTAGCGCTCTCCTCCGCAGCAGAGACGTGTGCAGCTGGTGGTGCCTGCCCCTGCCTGTCTGGGCTGCCGCCCACAGCCTCAGCTCAGGGGAAGCAGCCCCTGTGCGAAGACTGCAGGAGGGGCGGGGCATCCCTTCCTGGAAGCCAAATGCACAGTACGCTTGGAAGCGAGCCTCCTTGGGAAGAGTCGAGGGAGACAAGCCGCTTGCAGCTGCAATCCCTGCTTGGGCAGAGCCGAGTGTGCCTCCAGTACGGCAGAGCCCCAGCTCTGCTCAGAGGCCGGATCTAGTCAAGGTCCTTGCGCGAGGCTGCTCTGCCCTGTGCGAGACTCGCCCAGGCTTGCCTCGCTTCTAGGCTTCTTGCCCAGGAAGGAGCAGGCTGTGCGATGCTGGGAGAGGCCACTGGCGCCTTCCTGGCCTCAGCTCCACTCCTGCCTTACCTCTGCATCTAGGCCCCAGGCGTCCTTGGGGAAGGCTTAGGAGCCGGTGGCTTGCACACTGCCAAGCCCTCCAGCAGTGAGGCCTCTATTAGACGGGAGGGGAGGGCAAGGGCAGGGCTCCTCCAGCGGTTGCTTGGCCGCCCAGACTCAGCCCCGAACGCAGAGCACAAGGCTCACAGCTCCCCTGGCTGTGGTCTGCAGCCCCACACACCCGGAGGCTGACTCCGTGGGCGCCCAGAAGTTGCCCGACAGACGTCATTTCCCTAGCGCTCTCCTCCCCAGCCGAGACGTGTGCGGGTGGTGGGGCCTGCCCCTGCGTGTCTGGGCTCCCGCTGGCAGCCCCAGCTCAAGGGAAGCAGCCCCTGAGCCAAGACCTGTAGGAGGCGCAGGCGCCCCCGCCTGGAAGCCTAGTGCACAGCATGCGGGAAGCGAGCCTCCTTGGGGGAAGAGGAGGCAGCCCAGCTGCGTGCGGCTGCAATCACTTCTTGGGCGGAGCCCAGTGAGCCTCCAGTACGGCAGAGCTCCAGTTCTGCTCAGAGGCCCGATCTGGCCGACTTCCTGGCCTGAGGCTGCTCTGGCCTGGGCGAGCCTTGCCCAGACTTGCCTCGCTGCTAGGCTTCCTGACCAGGAAGGAGCAGGCTGCGCGAGACTGGGAGACGCCTCTGGCGCCTTCCTGGCCTCAGTTCCACTCCTGCCTTGCCTTTGCACCTAGTCCCCAGGCGTCCTTGCGGAGGGCTTCGGGGCCGGTGGGTTGCACGCTGCCAAGCCCTCCAGCCGTGAGAGCTCTGTCATAGGGAAGGGAATGGCAACTGCAGGGCTCCTCCAGCGGTCGCTTGGCCGCCCAGACTCAGCACGGCACGGAGAGCACCAGGTTCCCAGGGCTCCTGGCTGTGGTCTGCAGCCCCACACACCCGGAGGCTGACTCCGTGTGCGCCCAGAAGCTGCCTGACAGACGTCATTTCCCTAGCGCTCTCCTCCCCAGCCGAGACGTGTGCAGGTGGTGGGGCCTGCCCCTGCGTGTCTGGGCTCCCGCTGGCAGCCCCAGCTCAAGGGAAGCAGCCCCTGAGCCAAGACCTGTAGGAGGCGCGGGGCGCCCCCGCCTGGAAGCCTAGTGCACAGCATGCGGGAAGCGAGCCTCCTTGGGGGAAGAGGAGACAGCCCAGCTGCGTGAGGCTGCAATCACTTCTTGGGTGGAGCCCATTGAGCCTCCAGTACGGCAGAGCTCCAGCTCTGCTCAGAGGCCCGATCTGGCAGAGTTCGTGGCCTGAGGCTGCTCTGGCCTGGGCGAGCCTTGCCCAGACTTGCCTCGCTGCTAGGCTTCCTCCTGCCCAGGAAGGAGCAGGCTGCGCAAGACTGGGAGACGCTCCTGGCGCCTTCCTGGCCTCAGCTCCACTCCTGCCTTGCCTTTGCACTTAGTCCCCAGGTGTCCTTGCGGAGGGATTAGGGGCCCGTGGGTTGCACGCCGCCAAGCCCTCCAGCCGTGAGAGCTCTGTCATAGGGAAGGGAATGGCAACTGCAGGGCTCCTCCAGCGGTCGCTTGGCCGCCCAGTCTCAGCACAGCACGGAGAGCACCAGGCTCCCAGGGCTCCTGGCTGTGGTCTGCAGCCCCACACACCCGGAGGCTGACTCCGTGAGCGCCCAGAAGCTGCCTGACAGACGTCATATCCCTAGTGCTCTCCTAACCTGCAGAGACGTGTGCAGGTGGTTGCGGCCTGCCCCTGCCTGTGTGGGCGGCCGCCCACAGCCTCAGCTCAGGGGAAGCAGCCCCTGTGCCAAGACTTGCAGGAGGCGCGGGGCGTCCCTGCCTGGAAGCCAAGTGCACAGTGCGCTTGGAAGCGAGCCTCCTTGGGAAGAGTCGAGGGAGCCCAGTCGCGTGCAGCTGCCATCCCTGCTTGGGCAAAGCCGAGTGTGCCTCCAGTACGGCAGAGCTCCAGCTCTGCTCAGAGGCCGGATCTAGTCAAGGTCCTTGCGAGGCTGCTCTGCCCTGTGCGAGATTTGCCCAGGCTTGCCTCGCTTCTAGGCTTCCTGCCCAGGAAGGAGCAGGCTGTGCGATGCTGGGAGAGGCCACTGGCGCCTTCCTGGCCTCAGCTCCACTCCTGCCTTGCCTTTGCATCTAGGCCCCAGGCGTCCTTGGGGAAGGCTTAGGAGCGGTGGCTTGCACACTGCCAAGTCCTCCAGCAGTGAGGCCTGTCTTAGAGGGGAGGGGAGGGCAAGTGCAGGGCTCCTACAGCTGTTGCTTTGCCGCCCTGACTCAGCGCCGCACGGAAAGCACAAGGCTCACAGGTCCCCTGGCTGTGGTATGCCGCCCCACACACCCGGAGGCTGACTCCGTGGGCGTCCAGAAGTTGCCTGACAGACGTCCTATCCCTAGCGCTCTCCTCACCAGCAGAGATGTGTGCAGCGGGTGGGGCCCGCCCCTGCGTGTCTGGGCTCCCGCCGGCAGCCCCAGCTCAAGGGAAGCAGCCCCTGAGCCAAGACCTGTAGGAGGCGCGGGGCGCCCCCGCCTGGAAGCCTAGTGCACAGCATGCGGGAAGCCAGATTCCTCGGGGGAAGAGGAGGCAGCCCAGCTGCGAACGGCTGCAATCACTTCTTGGGCGGAGCCCAGTACGCCTCCAGTACGGCAGAGCTCCAGCTCTGCTCATAGTCCCGATCTGGCAGGGTTGCTGGCGTGAGGCTACTCTGCCGTGGGCGAGCCTTCCCCAGACTTGCCTCGCTGCTAGGCTTCCTGCCCAGGAAGGAGCAGGCTGCGCGAGACTGGGAGACGCTCCTGACGCCTCCTGGCCTCAGCTCCGCTCCTGCCTTGCCTTTGCTCCTATGCCCCAGGCTTCCTTGGGGAGGGCTTAGGGGCCGGCGAGTTCACACTACCAAGGGCTCCAGCAGTGAGAGGTCTGTCAGAGGGAAGGGAAGGGGATGTGCAGTGCTCCTCCAGCAGTTCCTTGGCCGCCCAGACTCAGCACAGCACGGAGAGCACCAGGCTCCCAGGGCTCCTGGCTGTGGTCTGCAGCCCCACACACCCGGATGCTGACTCCGTGAGCGCCCAGAAGCTGCCTGACAGACATCATTTCCCAAGTGCTCTCCTAACCAGCAGAGACGTGTGCAGGTGGTTGGGGCTTGCCACTGCCTGTGTGGGCGGCCGCGCACAGCCTCAGTTCAGGGGAAGCAGCCCCTGTGCCAAGACTTGCAGGAGGCGCGTGGCGTCCCTGCCTGGAAGCCAAGTGAACAGTGCGCTTTGAAGCGAGCCTCCTTGGGAAGAGTCGAGGGAGCCCAGCCGCGTGCAGCTGCCATCCCTGCTTGGGTGGAGCCGAGTGTGCCTCCAGTGCGGCAGAGCCCCAGCTCTGCTCAGAGGCCGGATCTAGTCAAGTTCCTTGCGCGAGGCTGCTCTGCCCTGTGCGAGATTTGCCCAGGCTTGCCACGCCTCTAGGCTTCCTGCCCAGGAAGGAGCAGGCTGTGCGATGCTGGGAGAGGCCACTGGCGCCTTCCTGGCCTAAGCTCCACT
Source organism: Budorcas taxicolor (assembly GCF_023091745.1). Classification (NCBI taxonomy): domain Eukaryota; kingdom Metazoa; phylum Chordata; class Mammalia; order Artiodactyla; family Bovidae; genus Budorcas; species Budorcas taxicolor. Next base: position 149,189 of record NW_026291664.1, read on the forward strand.
CCTGCCTTGCCTTTGCCTCTAGGCCCCAGGCCTCCTTGGGGAAGGCTTAGGATCCGGTGGCTTGCACACTGCCAAGCCCTCCAGCAGTGAGGCCGCTATTAGAGGGGAGGGGAGGGCAAGGGCAGGGCTCCTCTAGCGGTTGCTTGGCCGCCCAGACTCAGCGCCTCATGGAGAGCACAAGGCTCACAGGTCCCCTGGCTGTGGTCTGCAGCCCCTCACACCCGGAGGCTGACTCCGTGGGCGCCCAGAAGTTGCCCGACAGACGTCATTTCCCTAGCGCTCTCCTCCCCAGCCGAGACGTGTGCAGGTGGTGGGGCCTGCCCCTGCGTGTCTGGGCTCCCGCTGGCAGCCCCAGCTCAAGGGAAGCAGCCCCTGAGCCAAGACCTGTAGGAGGCGCGGGGCGCCCCCGCCTGAAAGCCTAGTGCACAGCATGCGGGAAGCCAGCCTCCTCGGGGGAAGAGGAGGCAGCCCAGCTGCGTGCGGCTGCAATCACTTCTTGGGCGGAGCCCAGTGCGCCTCCAGTACGGCAGAGCTCCAGCTGTGCTCAGAGGCCCGAACTGGCAGGGTTGCTGGCGTGAGGCTGCTCTGCCCTGGGCGAGCCTTGCCCAGACTTGCCTCGCTGCTAGGCTTCCTGACCAGGAAGGAGCAGGCTGCGTGAGACTGGGAGACGCTCCTGGCGTCTTCCTGGCCTCAGCTCCACTCCTGCCTTGCCTTTGCACCTAGTCCCCAGGCGTCCTTGCGGAGGGCTTAGGGGCCGGTGTCTTGCACGCTGCCAAGCCCTCCAGCAGTGAGAGCTCTGTCATTGGGAAGGGAATGGCAACTGCAGGGCTCCTCCAGTGGTCGCTTGGCCGCCCATACTCAGCACAGCACGGAGAGCACAAGGCTCCCAGGGATCCTGGCTGTGGTCTGCAGCCCCACACACCCGGAGGCTGATTCCGTGGGCGCCCAGAAGTTGCCTGACAGACGTCCTCTCCCTAGCGCTCTCCTCCCCCGAAGAGACGGGTGCAGCGGGTGGGGCCTGCCCCTGCGTGTCTGGGCTCCCGCCGGCAGCCCCAGCTCAAGGGAAGCCGCCCCTGAGCCAAGACCTGTAGGAGGCGCGGGGCGCCCCCGCCTGGAAGCCTAGTGCACTCAGGCGGGAGGCGGACTCCTCGGGGGAAGAGGAGGCAGCCCAGCTGCGTGCGGCTGCAATCACTTCTTGGGCGGAGCCCAGTGTACCTCCAGGACGGCAGAGCTCCAGCTCTGCTCAGAGGCCCAATCTGGCAGAGTTCCTGGCGTGAGGCTGCTCTGCCCTGGGCGAGCCTGCCCAGACTTGCCTCTCTGCTAGGCTTCCTGACCAGCAAGGAGCAGGCTGCGCGAGACTGGGAGACGATACTGGCGCCTTCCTGGCCTCAGCTCCACTCCTGCCTTACCTTTGCACCTAATACCCAGGCATCCTTGCGGAGGACTTAGGGGCCGGTGGGTTGCACACTGCCAAGGGCTCCAGCAATGAGAGCTCTGTCATAGGGAAGGGAATGGCACCAGCAGGGCTCCTCCAGCGGTTGCATGGCAGCCCAGACTCAGCACAGCACGGAGAGCACCAGGCTCCCATGGCCCCTGGCTGGGTTCCACAGCCCCACACACCCGGAGGCTGACTCCGTGAGCGCCCAGAAGGTGCCTGACAGACGTCATTTCCTTAGCGATCTCCTCCCCAGCAGAGACGTGTGCAGGTGGCGGGGCCTGCCCCTGCGTGTCTGGGCTCCCTCCCACAGCCCCAGTTCAGGGGAAGCAGCCCCTGAGCCAAGACCTGTAGGAGGCGCGGGGCGCCCCCGCCTGGTAGCCTAGTGCACATCATGCGGAATGCGGACTCCTCGGGGGAAGAGGAGGCAGCCCAGCCGCGTGCGGCTGCAAGCCCTCCTTGGGCGGAGCCGATTGCTCCAGCTCTGCTCAGAGGCCCGATTTTGCAGAGTTCCTGGCGTCAGGCTGCTTTACCCTGGGCGAGCCTTGCCCAGACTTATCTGGCTGCTAGGCTTCCTGCCCAGGAAGGAGCAGGCTGCGGGTGGCTGGGAGAGGCCACTGGCGCCTTCCTGGCATCAGCTCCCCTCCTGCCTTGCCTTTGAAACTAGGCCCCAGACGTCCTTTGGGAGGTCTTAGGGGCCGGTGTGTTGCACACTGCCAAGGGCTCCAGCAGTGAGAGCTCTGTCAGAGGGAAGGGAAGCGCAAGTGCAGGGCTCCTCAGGCGGTTGCTTGGCCGCCAACTCTCAGTGCCACACGGAGAGCATCCGGCTCCCAGGGCCCCTGGCTGGGGTCTGCAGCCCCGCACTCCTGGAGGCTGACTCCATGCCTGCCCAGCAGATGCCTGACAGACGTATTTCCCCAGCGCTCTCCTCCACAGCAGAGACGTGTGCAGGTGGTTGGGGCCTGCCCCTGCGTGTCTGGGCTCCTGCCCACAGCCCCAGCTCAGGGGTAGCAGCCCCTTAGCCAAGACCTGCAGCATGCGAGTGGCGCCCCTGGCTGCAAGCCAAGTGCACAGCATCTGGGGAAGCTTGCCTCCTCGGGGGAAGACGAGGCAGCCCAGCCGCCTGAGGCTGAAAGCCCTGCTTGGGCGGCTCTGAGTGCGCCTCCCTTTCGGCAGAATTCCATCTCTGCTCAGAGGCCCGAACTGTCAGAGTTCCTGGCGGGAGGTTGCTCTGCCCTGGGCAAGCCTTGCCCAGACTTGCCTGGCTGCTAGGCTTCCTGCCCACGAAGGAGCAGGCTGGGCGAGGCTGAGAGACGCCACTGGCGCCTTCCTGGCATAAGCTCCGCTCCTGCCTTGCCTTTGCACCTTTGGCCCAGGCTTCCTTGGGGAGGGCTTAGGGGCCGGAGGGTTCACACTACCAAGGGCTCCAGCAGTGAGAGGTCTGTCAGAGGGAAGGGAAGGGGATGTGCAGTGCTCCTCCAGCAGTTGCTTGGCCGCCCAGACTCAGCACAGCACAGAGAGCACCAGGCTCCCATGGCCCCTGGCTCGGTTCCACAGCCTCACACACCCGGAGGTTGACTCCATGCGCGCACAGATGGTGCCTGACAGACGTCATTTCCCTAGTGCTCTCCTCCCCAGCAGAGCCGTGTGCAGGTGGTTGGGGCCTGCCCCTGCGTGTCTGGGCTCCCGCCCACAGCCCCAGCTCAGGGGAAGCAGCCTCTGAGCCAAGACGTGTAGGAGGCGCGGGGCGCCCCCTCCTGGAAGCTTAGTGCACAGCAGGCGGGAGGAGGACTCCTCGGGGGAAGAGGAGGCAGCCCAGCTGTGTGCGGCTGCAATCACTTCTTGGGCGGGGCCCAGTGCACCTCCAGGACGGCAGAGCTCCAGCTGTGCTCAGAGGCCCGATCTGGCAGAGTTCCTGGCGTGAGACTGCTCTGCCTTGGGCGAGCCTTGCCCAGACTTGCCTCGCTGCTAGCTTTCCTGACTAGGAAGGAGCAGGCTGCGCGAGACTGGGAGACGCTACTGGCGCCTTCCTGGCCTCTGCTCCACACCTGCCTTGCCTTTGCACCCAGGCCCCAGCCTTCCTTGGGGAGGGCTTAGGGGCCGGTGGGTTGCACACTGCCAAGGGCTCCAGCACTGAGAGCTCTGTCATAGGGAAGGGAATGGCACCTGCAGGGCTCCTCCAGCGGTTGCCTGGCCGCCCAGACTCAGCACAGTACGGAGAGCACTTGGCTCCCAAGGGCCCCTGGCTGGGGTCTGCAGCCGCACACACCCGGAGGCTGACTCCGTGAGCGACCAGAAGGTGCCTGACAGACGTCATTTTCCTAGTGGTCTCCTCCCCAGCAGAGCCGTGTGCAGGTGGTTGGGGCCTGCCCCTGCGTGTCTGGGCTCCCGCCCACAGCCCCAGCTCAGGGGAAGCAGCCCCTGAGCCAAGACCTGCAGGAGGCGCGGGGCGTCCCTGACTGGAAGCCAAGTGCACAGTACGCGGGGAAGCGAGCCTCCTTGGGAAGAGTCGAGGGAGCCAAGCCGCTTGCAGCTGCCATCCCTGCTTGGGCGGAGCCGAGTGCGCCTCCAGGACGGTAGAGCTCCAGCTCTGCTCAGAGGCCGGATCTAGTCAAGTTCCTTCCGCGAGGCTGCTCTGCCCTGTGTGAGACTTGCCCAGGCTTGCCTCGCTGCTAGCCTTCCTGCCCAGGAAGTAGCAGGCTGTGCGATGCTGGGAGAGGCCACTGGCACCTTCCTGGCGTCAGCTCCGCTCCTGCCTTGCCTTTGCACCCAGTCCCCAGGCGTCCTCGGGGAGGGCTTAGGGGCCGGTGGGTTGCACACTGTCATGCGCTCCAGCAGTGAGGTCTCTATTAGAGGGAAGGGGAGGGCAAGTGCAGGGCTCCTCCAGCGGTTGCTTGGTCGCCCAGACTCAGTGCCGCACGGAGAGCAAAAGTCTCACAGGTCCCCTGGCTGTGGTCTGCAGCCCCACACACCCGGAGGCTGACTCCGAGGGCGCCCAGAAGTTGCCTGACAGACGTCATTTCCCTAGCGCTCTCCTCCCCAGCAGAGACGTGTGCAGGTGGTGGGGCCTGCCCCTGCGTGTTGGGCTCCCGCCCACAGCCCCAGCTCAGGGGAAGCAGCCCCTGAGCCAAGACGTGTAGGAGGCGCGGTGCGCCCCCGCCTGGAAGCTTAGTGCACAGCAGGCGGGAGGCGGACTCCTCGGGGGAAGAGGAGGCAGCCCAGCTGCGTGCGGCTGCAATCACTTCTTGGGCGGAGCCCAGTGCACCTCCAGGACGGCAGAGCTCCAGCTCTGCTCAGAGGCCCAATCTGGCAGAGTTCCTGGCGTGAGGCTGCTCTGCCCTGGGCGAGCCTGCCCAGACTTGCCTCTCTGCTAGGCTTCCTGACCAGGAAGGAGCAGGCTGCGCGAGACTGGGAGACGATACTGGCGCCTTCCTGGCCTCAGCTCCACTCCTGCCTTACCTTTGCACCTAATCCCCAGGCATCCTTGCAGAGGACCTAGGGGCCGGTGGGTTGCACACTGCCAAGTGCTCCAGCAATGAGAGCTCTGTCATAGGGAAGGGAATGGCACCAGCAGGGCTCCTCCAGCGGTTGCATGGCAGCCCAGACTCAGCACAGCACGGAGAGCACCAGGCTCCCATGGCCCCTGGCTGGGTTCCACAGCCCCACACACCCGGAGGCTGACTCCGTGAGCGCCCAGAAGGTGCCTGACAGACGTCATTTCCTTAGCGATCTCCTCCCCAGCAGAGACGTGTGCAGGTGGCGGGGCCTGCCCCTGCGTGTCTGGGCTCCCGCCCACAGCCCCAGTTCAGGGGAAGCAGCCCCTGAGCCAAGACCTGTAGGAGGCGCGGGGCGCCCCCGCCTGGTAGCCTAGTGCACGTCATGCGGAATGCGGACTCCTCGGGGGAAGAGGAGGCAGCCCAGCCGCGTGCGGCTGCAAGCCCTCCTTGGGCGGAGCCGATTGCGCCTCCAGTACGCATCGCTCCAGCTCTGCTCAGAGGCCCGATTTTGCAGAGGTCCTGGCGTCAGGCTGCTTTACCCTGGGCGAGCCTTGCCCAGACTTATCTGGCTGCTAGGCTTCCTGCCCAGGAAGGAGCAGGCTGCGTGTGGCTGGGAGACGCCACTGGCGCCTTCCTGGCATCAGCTCCCCTCCTGCCTTGCCTTTGCAACTAGGCCCCAGACGTCCTTTGGGAGGTCTTAGGGGCCGGTGTGTTGCACACTGCCAAGGGCTCCAGCAATGAGAGCTCTGTCAGAGGGAAGGGAAGGGCAAGTGCAGGGCTCCTCCGGCGGTTGCTTGGCCGCCAATTCTCAGTGCCGCACGGAGAGCATCCGGCTCCCAGGGCCCCTGGCTGGGGTCTGCAGCCCCGCACTCCTGGAGGCTGACTCCATGCCTGCCCAGCAGATGCCTGACAGACGTAGTTTCCCCAGCGCTCTCCTCCACAGCAGAGACGTGTGCAGGTGGTTGGGGCCTGCCCCTGCGTGTCTGGGCTCCTGCCCACAGCCCCAGCTCAGGGGTAGCAGCCCCTTAGCCAAGACCTGCAGCATGCGAGTGGCGCCCCTGGCTGCAAGCCAAGTGCACAGCATCTGGGGAAGCGAGCCTCCTCGGGGGAAGACGAGGCAGCCCAGCCGCCTGAGGCTGAAAGCCCTGCTTGGGCGGCTCCGAGTGCGCCTCCCTTTCGGCAGAATTCCATCTCTGCTCAGAGGCCCGAACTGTCAGAGTTCCTGGCGGGAGGTTGCTCTGCCCTGGGCAAGCCTTGCCCAGACTTGCCTGGCTGCTAAGCTTCCTGCCCACGAAGGAGCAGGCTGGGCGAGGCTGAGAGACGCCACTGGCGCCTTCCTGGCATAAGCTCCGCTCCTGCCTTGCCTTTGCACCTTTGCCCCAGGCTTCCTTGGGGAGGGCTTAGGGGCCGGAGGGTTCACACTACCAAGGGCTCCAGCAGTGAGAGGTCTGTCAGAGGGAAGGGAAGGGGATGTGCAGTGTTCCTCCAGCAGTTGCTTGGCCGCCCAGACTCAGCACAGCACAGAGAGCACCAGGCTCCCATGGCCCCTGGCTCGGTTCCACAGCCCCACACACCCGGATCTTGACTCCATGAGCGCACAGATGGTGCCTGACAAACGTCATTTCCCTAGTGCTCTCCTCCCCAGCAGAGCCGTGTGCAGGTGGTTGGGGCCTGCCCCTGCGTGTCTGGGCTCCCGCCCACAGCCCCAGCTCAGGGGAAGCAGCCCCTGAGCCAAGACCTGCAGGAGGCGCGGGGCGTCCCTGCCTGGAAGCCAAGTGCACAGTACGCGGGGAAGCGAGCCTCCTTGGGAAGAGTCGAGGGAGCCAAGCCGCTTGCAGCTGCCATCCCTGCTTGGGCGGAGCCGAGTGCGCCTCCAGGACGGCAGAGCTCCAGCTCTGCTCAGAGGTCGGATCTAGTCAAGTTCCTTGCGCGAGGCTGCTCTGCCCTGTGCGAGACTTGCCCAGGCTTGCCTCGCTGCTAGCCTTCCTGCCCAGGAAGGAGCAGGCTGTGCGATGCTGGGAGAGGCCACTGGAACCTTCCTGGCGTCAGCTCCGCTCCTGCCTTGCCTTTGCCTCTAGGCCCCAGGCCTCCTTGGGGAAGGCTTAGGATCCGGTGGCTTGCACACTGCCAAGCCCTCCAGCAGTGAGGCCGCTATTAGAGGGGAGGGGAGGGCAAGGGCAGGGCTCCTCTAGCGGTTGCTTGGCCGCCCAGACTCAGCGCCTCATGGAGAGCAGAAGGCTCACAGGTCCCCTGGCTGTGGTCTGCAGCCCCTCACACCCGGAGGCTGACTCCGTGGGCGCCCAGAAGTTGCCTGACAGACGTCATTTCCCTAGCGCTCTCCTCCCCAGCCGAGACGTGTGCAGGTGGTGGGGCCTGCCCCTGCGTGTCTGGGCTCCCGCTGGCAGCCCCAGCTCAAGGGAAGCAGCCCCTGAGCCAAGACCTGTAGGAGGCGTGGGGCGCCCCCGCCTGAAAGCCTAGTGCACAGCATGCGGGAAGCCAGCCTCCTCGGGGGAAGAGGAGGCAGCCCAGCTGCGTGCGGCTGCAATCACTTCTTGGGCGGAGCCCAGTGCGCCTCCAGTACGGCAGAGCTCCAGCTGTGCTCAGAGGCCCGATCTGGCAGGGTTGCTGGCGTGAGGCTGCTCTGCCCTGGGCGAGCCTTGCCCAGACTTGCCTCGCTGCTAGGCTTCCTGACCAGGAAGGAGCAGGCTGCGTGAGACTGGGAGACGCTCCTGGCGTCTTCCTGGCCTCAGCTCCACTCCTGCCTTGCCTTTGCACCTAGTCCCCAGGCGTCCTTGCGGAGGGCTTAGGGGCCGGTGTCTTGCACGCTGCCAAGCCCTCCAGCAGTGAGAGCTCTGTCATTGGGAAGGGAATGGCAACTGCAGGGCTCCTCCAGTGGTCGCTTGGCCGCCCATACTCAGCACAGCACGGAGAGCACAAGGCTCCCAGGGATCCTGGCTGTGGTCTGCAGCCCCACACACCCGGAGGCTGATTCCGTGGGCGCCCAGAAGTTGCCTGACAGACGTCCTCTCCCTAGCGCTCTCCTCCCCCGAAGAGACGGGTGCAGCGGGTGGGGCCTGCCCCTGCGTGTCTGGGCTCCCGCCGGCAGCCCCAGCTCAAGGGAAGCCGCCCCTGAGCCAAGACCTGTAGGAGGCGCGGGGCGCCCCCGCCTGGAAGCCTAGTGCACAGCAGGCGGGAGGCGGACTCCTCGGGGGAAGAGGAGGCAGCCCAGCTGCGTGCGGCTGCAATCACTTCTTGGGCGGAGCCCAGTGTACCTCCAGGACGGCAGAGCTCCAGCTCTGCTCAGAGGCCCAATCTGGCAGAGTTCCTGGCGTGAGGCTGCTCTGCCCTGGGCGAGCCTGCCCAGACTTGCCTCTCTGCTAGGCTTCCTGCCCAGCAAGGAGCAGGCTGCGCGAGACTGGGAGACGATACTGGCGCCTTCCTGGCCTCAGCTCCACTCCTGCCTTACCTTTGCACCTAATACCCAGGCATCCTTGCGGAGGACTTAGGGGCCGGTGGGTTGCACACTGCCAAGGGCTCCAGCAATGAGAGCTCTGTCATAGGGAAGGGAATGGCACCAGCAGGGCTCCTCCAGCGGTTGCATGGCAGCCCAGACTCAGCACAGCACGGAGAGCACCAGGCTCCCATGGCCCCTGGCTCGGTTCCACAGCCCCACACACCCGGAGGCTGACTCCGTGAGTGCCCAGAAGGTGCCTGACAGACGTCATTTCCTTAGCGATCTCCTCCCCAGCAGAGACGTGTGCAGGTGGCGGGGCCTGCCCCTGCCTGTCTGGGCTGCCGCCACAGCCTCAGCTCAGGGGAAGCAGCCCCTGTGCCAAGACTGCAGGAGGCGCGGGGCATCCCTTCCTGGAAGCCAAGTGCACAGTACGCTTGGAAGCGAGCCTCCTTGGGAAGAGTCGAGGGAGCCAAGCCGCTTGCAGCTGCCATCCCTGCTTGGGCGGAGCCGAGTGCGCCTCCAGGACGGCAGAGCTCCAGCTCTGCTCAGAGGCCGGATCTAGTCAAGTTCCTTGCGCGAGGCTGCTCTGCCCTGTGCGAGACTTGCCCAGGCTTGCCTCGCTGCTAGCCTTCCTGCCCAGGAAGGAGCAGGCTGTGCGATGCTGGGAGAGGCCACTGGAACCTTCCTGGCGTCAACTCCGCTCCTGCCTTTCCTTTGCACCCAGTCCCCAGGCGTCCTCGGGGAGGGCTTAGGGGCCGGTGGGTTGCACACTGTCAAGCGCTCCAGCAGTGAGGTCTCTATTAGAGGGAAGGGGAGGGCAAGTGCAGGGCTCCTCCAGCGGTTGCTTGGCCGCCCAGACTCAGTGCCGCATGGAGAGCAAAAGTCTCACAGGTCCCCTGGCTGTGGTCTGCAGCCCCACACACCCGGAGGCTGACTCCGTGGGCGCCCAGAAGTTGCCTGACAGACGTCATTTCCCTAGCGCTCTCCTCCCCAGCAGAGACGTGTGCAGGTGGTGGGGCCTGCCCCTGCGTGTTGGGCTCCCGCCCACAGCCCCAGCTCAGGGGAAGCAGCCCCTGAGCCAAGACGTGTAGGAGGCGCGGGGCGCCCCCACCTGGAAGCTTAGTGCACAGCAGGCGGGAGGCGGACTCCTCGGGGGAAGAGGAGGCAGCACAGCTGCGTGCGGCTGCAATCACTTCTTGGGCGGAGCCCAGTGCACCTCCAGGACGGCAGAGCTCCAGCTCTGCTCAGAGGCCCGATCTGGCAGAGTTCCTGGCGTGAGGCTGCTCTGCCCTGGGCGAGCCTGCCCAGACTTGCCTCTCTGCTAGGCTTCCTGACCAGGAAGGAGCAGGCTGCGGGAGACTGGGAGACGATACTGGCGCCTTCCTGGCCTCAGCTCCACTCCTGCCTTGCCTTTGCACCTAATCCCCAGGCATCCTTGCGGAGGACTTAGGGGCCGGTGGGTTGCACACTGCCAAGGGCTCCAGGAATGAGAGCTCTGTCATAGGGAAGGGAATGGCACCAGCAGGGCTCCTCCAGCGGTTGCATGGCAGCCCAGACTCAGCACAGCACGGAGAGCACCAGGCTCCCATGGCCCCTGGCTGGGTTCCACAGCCCCACACACCCGGAGGCTGACTCCGTGAGCGCCCAGAAGGTGCCTGACAGACGTCATTTCCTTAGCGATCTCCTCCCCGGCAGAGACGTGTGCAGGTGGCGGGGCCTGCCCCTGCGTGTCTGGGCTCCCGCCCACAGCCCCAGTTCAGGGGAAGCAGCCCCTGAGCCAAGACGTGTAGGAGGCGCGGGGCGCCCCCGCCTGGTAGCCTAGTGCACATCATTTGGAATGCGGACTCCTCGGGGGAAGAGGAGGCAGCCCAGCCGCGTGCGGCTGCAAGCCCTCCTTGGGCGGAGCCGATTGCGCCTCCAGTACGCATCGCTCCAGCTCTGCTCAGAGGCCCGATTTTGCAGAGTTCCTGGCGTCAGGCTGCTTTACCCTGGGCGAGCCTTGCCCAGACTTATCTGGCTGCTAGGCTTCCTGCCCAGGAAGGAGCAGGCTGCGTGTGGCTGGGAGACGCCACTGGCGCCTTCCTGGCATCAGCTCCCCTCCTGCCTTGCCTTTGCAACTAGGCCCCAGACGTCCTTTGGGAGGTCTTAGGGGCCGGTGTGTTGCACACTGCCAAGGGCTCCAGCAGTGAGAGCTCTGTCAGAGGGAAGGGAAGGGCAAGTGCAGGGCTCCTCCGGCGGTTGCTTGGCCGCCAATTCTCAGTGCCGCACGGAGAGCATCCGGCTCCCAGGGCCCCTGGCTGGGGTCTGCAGCCCCGCACTCCTGGAGGCTGACTCCATGCCTGCCCAGCAGATGCCTGACAGACGTAGTTTCCCCAGCGCTCTCCTCCACAGCAGAGACGTGTGCAGGTGGTTGGGGCCTGCCCCTGCGTGTCTGGGCTCCTGCCCACAGCCCCAGCTCAGGGGTAGCAGCCCCTTAGCCAAGACCTGCAGCATGCGAGTGGCGCCCCTGCCTGCAAGCCAAGTGCACAGCATCTGGGGAAGCGAGCCTCCTCGGGGGAAGACGAGGCAGCCCAGCCGCCTGAGGCTGAAAGCCCTGCTTGGGCGGCTCCGAGTGCGCCTCCCTTTCGGCAGAATTCCATCTCTGCTCAGAGGCCCGAACTGTCAGAGTTCCTGGCGGGAGGTTGCTCTGCCCTGGGCAAGCCTTGCCCAGACTTGCCTGGCTGCTAGGCTTCCTGCCCACGAAGGAGCAGGCTGGGCGAGGCTGAGAGACGCCACTGGCGCCTTCCTGGCATAAGCTCCGCTCCTGCCTTGCCTTTGCACCTTTGCCCCAGGCTTCCTTGGGGAGGGCTTAGGGGCCGGAGGGTTCACACTACCAAGGGCTCCAGCAGTGAGAGGTCTGTCAGAGGGAAGGGAAGGGGATGTGCAGTGCTCCTCCAGCAGTTGCTTGGCCGCCCAGATTCAGCACAGCACGGAGAGCACCAGGCTCCCATGGCCCCTGGCTCGGTTCCACAGCCCCACACACCCGGAGTTTGACTCCATGAGCGCACAGATGGTGCCTGACAGACGTCATTTCCCTAGTGCTCTCCTCCCCAGCAGAGCCGTGTGCAGGTGGTTGGGGCCTGCCCCTGCGTGTCTGGGCTCCCGCCCACAGCCCCAGCTCAGGGGAAGCAGCCCCTGAGCCAAGACGTGTAGGAGGCGCGGGGCGCCCCCGCCTGGAAGCTTAGTGCACAGCAGGCGGGAGGCGGACTCCTCGGGGGAAGAGGAGGCAGCCCAGCTGCGTGCGGCTGCAATCACTTCTTGGGCGGGGCCCAGTGCACCTCCAGGACGGCAGAGCTCCAGCTCTGCTCAGAGGCCCGATCTGGCAGAGTTCCTAGCGTGAGACTGCTCTGCCGTGGGCGAGCCTTGCCCAGACTTGCCTTGCTGCTAGCTTTCCTGACCAGGAAGGAGCAGGCTGCGTGAGACTTGGAGACGCTACTGGCGCTTTCCTGGCCTCAGCTCCACTCCTGCCTTGCCTTTGCACCCAGGCCCCAGCCTTCCTTGGGGAGGGCTTAGGGGCCGGTGGGTTGCACACTGCCAAGGGCTCCAGCACTGAGAGCTCTGTCATAGGGAAGGGAATGGCACCTGCAGGGCTCCTCCAGCGGTTGCCTGGCCGCCCAGACTCAGCACAGTATGGAGAGCACCTGGCTCCCAAGTGCCCCTGGCTGGGGTCTGCAGCCGCACACACCCGGAGGCTGACTCCGTGAGCGACCAGAAGGTGCCTGACAGACGTCATTTCCCTAGTGCTCTCCTCCCCAGCAGAGCCGTGTGCAGGTGGTTGGGGCCTGCCCCTGCGTGTCTGGGCTCCCGCCCACAGCCCCAGCTCAGGGGAAGCAGCCCCTGAGCCAAGACCTGCAGGAGGCGCGGGGCGTCCCTGCCTGGAAGCCAAGTCCACAGTACGCGTGGAAGCGAGCCTCCTTGGGAAGAGTCGAGGGAGCCAAGCCGCTTGCAGCTGCCATCCCTGCTTGGGCGGAGCCGAGTGCGCCTCCAGGACGGCAGAGCTCCAGCTCTGCTCAGAGGCCGGATCTAGTCAAGTTCCTTGCGCGAGGCTGCTCTGCCCTGTGTGAGATTTGCCCAGGCTTGCCTCGCTGCTAGCCTTCCTGCCCAGGAAGGAGCAGGCTGTGCGATGCTGGGAGAGGCCACTGGCACTTTTCTGGCGTCAGCTCCGCTCCTGCCTTGCCTTTGCACCCAGTCCCCAGGCGTCCTCGGGGAGGGCTTAGGGGCCGGTGGGTTGCACACTGTCAAGCGCTCCAGCAGTGAGGTCTCTATTAGAGGAAAGGGGAGGGCAAGTGCAGGGCTCCTCCAGCGGTTGCTTGGCCGCCCAGACTCAGTGCCGCACGGAGAGCAAAAGTCTCACAGGTCCCCTGGCTGTGGTCTGCAGCCCCACACACCCGGAGGCTGACTCCGTGGGTGCCCAGAAGTTGCCTGACAGACGTCATTTCCCTAGCGCTCTCCTCCCCAGCAGAGACGTGTGCAGGTGGTGGGGCCTGCCCCTGCGTGTTGGGCTCCCGCCCACAGCCCCAGCTCAGGGGAAGCAGCCCCTGAGCCAAGACGTGTAGGAGGCGCGGGGCGCCCCCACCTGGAAGCTTAGTGCACAGCAGGCGGGAGGCGGACTCCTCGGGGGAAGAGGAGGCAGCCCAGCTGCGTGCGGCTGCAATCACTTCTTGGGCGGAGCCCAGTGCACCTCCAGGACGGCAGAGCTCCAGCTGTGCTCAGAGGCCCGATCTGGCAGAGTTCCTGGCGTGAGGCTGCTCTGCCCTGGGCGAGCCTGCCCAGACTTGCCTCTCTGCTAGCTTTCCTGACCAGGAAGGAGCAGGCTGCGCGAGACTGGGAGACGCTACTGGCGCCTTCCTGGCCTCTGCTCCACTCCTGCCTTGCCTTTGCACCCAGGCCCCAGCCTTCCTTGGGGAGGGCTTAGGGGCCAGTGGGTTGCACACTGCCAAGGGCTCCAGCACTGAGAGCTCTGTCATAGGGAAGGGAATGGCACCTGCAGGGCTCCTCCAGCGGTTGCCTGGCCGCCCAGACTTAGCACAGTACTTAGAGCACCTGGCTCCCAAAGACCCCTGGCTGGGGTCTGCAGCCGCACACACCCGGAGGCTGACTCCGTGAGCGACCAGAAGGTGCCTGACAGACGTCATTTCCCTAGTGTTCTCCTCCCCAGCAGAGCCGTGTGCAGGTGGTTGGGGCCTGCCCCTGCGTGTCTGGGCTCCCGCCCACAGCCCCAGCTCAGGGGAAGCAGCCCCTGAGCCAAGACCTGCAGGAGGCGCGGGGCGTCCCTGCCTGGAAGCCAAGTGCACAGTACGCGGGGAAGCGAGACTCCTTGGGAAGAGTCGAGGGAGCCAAGCCGCTTGCAGCTGCCATCCCTGCTTGGGCGGAGCCGAGTGCGCCTCCAGGACGGCAGAGCTCCAGCTCTGCTCAGAGGCCGGATCTAGTCAAGTTCCTTGCGCGAGGCTGCTCTGCCCTGTGCGAGACTTGCCCAGGCTTGCCTCGCTGCTAGCCTTCCTGCCCAGGAAGGAGCAGGCTGTGCGATGCTGGGAGAGGCCACTGGCACCTTCCTGGCGTCAGCTCCGCTCCTGCCTTGCCTTTGCACCTAATCCCCAGGCATCCTTGCAGAGGACTTAGGGGCCGGTGGGTTGCACACTGCCAAGGGCTCCAGCAATGAGAGCTCTGTCATAGGGAAGGGAATGGCACCAGCAGGGCTCCTCCAGCGGTTGCATGGCAGCCCAGACTCAGCACAGCACGGAGAGCACCAGGCTCCCATGGCCCCTGGCTCGGTTCCACAGCCCCACACACCCGGAGGCTGACTCCGTGAGCGCCCAGAAGGTGCCTGACAATCGTCATTTCCTTAGCGATCTCCTCCCCAGCAGAGACGTGTGCAGGTGGCGGGGCCTGCCCCTGCGTGTCTGGGCTCCCTCCCACAGCCCCAGTTCAGGGGAAGCAGCCCCTGAGCCAAGACCTGTAGGAGGCGCGGGGCGCCCCCGCCTGGTAGCCTAGTTCACATCATGCGGAATGCGGACTCCTCGGGGGAAGAGGAGGCAGCCCAGCCGCGTGCGGCTGCAAGCCCTCCTTGGGCGGAGCCGATTGCTCCAGCTCTGCTCAGAGGCCCGATTTTGCAGAGTTCCTGGCGTGAGGCTGCTCTGCCCTGGGCGAGCCTGCCCAGACTTGCCTCTCTGCTAGGCTTCCTGACCAGGAAGGAGCAGGCTGCGGGAGACTGGGAGACGATACTGGCGCCTTCCTGGCCTCAGCTCCACTCCTGCCTTGCCTTTGCACCTAATCCCCAGGCGTCCTTGTGGAGGACTTAGGGGCCGGTGCGTTGCACACTGCCAAGGGCTCCAGCAATGAGAGCTCTGTCATAGGGAAGGGAATGGCACCAGCAGGGCTCCTCCAGCGGTTGCATGGCAGCCCAGACTCAGCACAGCACGGAGAGCACCAGGCTCCCATGGCCCCTGGCTCGGTTCCACAGCCCCACACACCCGGAGGCTGACTCCGTGAGCGCCCAGAAGGTGCCTGACAGACGTCATTTCCTTAGCGATCTCCTCTCCAGCAGAGACGTGTGCAGGTGGCGGGGCCTGCCCCTGCGTGTCTGGGCTCCCGCCCACAGCCCCAGTTCAGGGGAAGCAGCCCCTGAGCCAAGACCTTTAGGAGGCCCGGGGCGCCCCCGCCTGGTAGCCTAGTGCACGTCATGCGGAATGCGGACTCCTCGGGGGAAGAGGAGGCAGCCCAGCCGCGTGCGGCTGCAAGCCCTCCTTGGGCGGAGCCGATTGCGCCTCCAGTACGCATCGCTCCAGCTCTGCTCAGAGGCCCGATTTTGCAGAGGTCCTGGCGTCAGGCTGCTTTACCCTGGGCGAGCCTTGCCCAGACTTATCTGGCTGCTAGGCTTCCTGCCCAGGAAGGAGCAGGCTGCGTGTGGCTGGGAGACGCCACTGGCGCCTTCCTGGCATCAGCTCCCCTCCTGCCTTGCCTTTGCAACTAGGCCCCAGACGTCCTTTGGGAGGTCTTAGGGGCCGGTGTGTTGCACACTGCCAAGGGCTCCAGCAGTGAGAGCTCTGTCAGAGGGAAGGGAAGGGCAAGTGCAGGGCTCCTCCGGCGGTTGCTTGGCCGCCAATTCTCAGTGCCGCACGGAGAGCATCCGGCTCCCAGGGCCCCTGGCTGGGGTCTGCAGCCCCGCACTCCTGGAGGCTGACTCCATGCCTGCCCAGCAGATGCCTGACAGACGTAGTTTCCCCAGCGCTCTCCTCCACAGCAGAGACGTGTGCAGGTGGTTGGGGCCTGCCCCTGCGTGTCTGGGCTCCTGCCCACAGCCCCAGCTCAGGGGTAGCAGCCCCTTAGCCAAGACCTGCAGCATGCGAGTGGCGCCCCTGGCTGCAAGCCAAGTGCACAGCATCTGGGGAAGCGAGCCTCCTCGGGGGAAGACGAGGCAGCCCAGCCGCCTGAGGCTGAAAGCCCTGCTTGGGCGGCTCCGAGTGCGCCTCCCTTTCGGCAGAATTCCATCTCTGCTCAGAGGCCCGAACTGTCAGAGTTCCTGGCGGGAGGTTGCTCTGCCCTGGGCAAGCCTTGCCCAGACTTGCCTGGCTGCTAGGCTTCCTGCCCACGAAGGAGCAGGCTGGGCGAGGCTGAGAGACGCCACTGGCGCCTTCCTGGCATAAGCTCCGCTCCTGCCTTGCCTTTGCACCTTTGCCCCAGGCTTCCTTGGGGAGGGCTTAGGGGCCGGAGGGTTCACACTACCAAGGGCTCCAGCAGTGAGAGGTCTGTCAGAGGGAAGGGAAGGGGATGTGCAGTGTTCCTCCAGCAGTTGCTTGGCCGCCCAGACTCAGCACAGCACGGAGAGCACCAGGCTCCCATGGCCCCTGGCTCGGTTCCACAGCCCCACACACCCGGATCTTGACTCCATGAGCGCACAGATGGTGCCTGACAGACGTCATTTCCCTAGTGCTCTCCTCCCCAGCAGAGCCGTGTGCAGGTGGTTGGGGCCTGCCCCTGCGTGTCTGGGCTCCCGCCCACAGCCCCAGCTCAGGGGAAGCAGCCCCTGAGCCAAGACCTGCAGGAGGCGCGGGGCGTCCCTGCCTGGAAGCCAAGTGCACAGTACGCGGGGAAGCGAGCCTCCTTGGGAAGAGTCGAGGGAGCCAAGCCGCTTGCAGCTGCCATCCCTGCTTGGGCGGAGCCGAGTGCGCCTCCAGGACGGCAGAGCTCCAGCTCTGCTCAGAGGCCGGATCTAGTCAAGTTCCTTGCGCGAGGCTGCTCTGCCCTGTGCGAGACTTGCCCAGGCTTGCCTCGCTGCTAGCCTTCCTGCCCAGGAAGGAGCAGGCTGTGCGATGCTGGGAGAGGCCACTGGAACCTTCCTGGCGTCAGCTCCGCTCCTGCCTTGCCTTTGCCTCTAGGCCCCAGGCCTCCTTGGGGAAGGCTTAGGATCCGGTGGCTTGCACACTGCCAAGCCCTCCAGCAGTGAGGCCGCTATTAGAGGGGAGGGGAGGGCAAGGGCAGGGCTCCTCTAGCGGTTGCTTGGCCGCCCAGACTCAGCGCCTCATGGAGAGCAGAAGGCTCACAGGTCCCCTGGCTGTGGTCTGCAGCCCCTCACACCCGGAGGCTGACTCCGTGGGCGCCCAGAAGTTGCCTGACAGACGTCATTTCCCTAGCGCTCTCCTCCCCAGCCGAGACGTGTGCAGGTGGTGGGGCCTGCCCCTGCGTGTCTGGGCTCCCGCTGGCAGCCCCAGCTCAAGGGAAGCAGCCCCTGAGCCAAGACCTGTAGGAGGCGCGGGGCGCCCCCGCCTGAAAGCCTAGTGCACAGCATGCGGGAAGCCAGCCTCCTCGGGGGAAGAGGAGGCAGCCCAGCTGCGTGCGGCTGCAATCACTTCTTGGGCGGAGCCCAGTGCGCCTCCAGTACGGCAGAGCTCCAGCTGTGCTCAGAGGCCCGATCTGGCAGGGTTGCTGGCGTGAGGCTGCTCTGCCCTGGGCGAGCCTTGCCCAGACTTGCCTCGCTGCTAGGCTTCCTGACCAGGAAGGAGCAGGCTGCGTGAGACTGGGAGACGCTCCTGGCGTCTTCCTGGCCTCAGCTCCACTGCTGCCTTGCCTTTGCACCTAGTCCCCAGGCGTCCTTGCGGAGGGCTTAGGGGCCGGTGTCTTGCACGCTGCCAAGCCCTCCAGCAGTGAGAGCTCTGTCATTGGGAAGGGAATGGCAACTGCAGGGCTCCTCCAGTGGTCGCTTGGCCGCCCATACTCAGCACAGCACGGAGAGCACAAGGCTCCCAGGGATCCTGGCTGTGGTCTGCAGCCCCACACACCCGGAGGCTGATTCCGTGGGCGCCCAGAAGTTGCCTGACAGACGTCCTCTCCCTAGCGCTCTCCTCCCCCGAAGAGACGGGTGCAGTGGGTGGGGCCTGCCCCTGCGTGTCTGGGCTCCCGCCGGCAGCCCCAGCTCAAGGGAAGCCGCCCCTGAGCCAAGACCTGTAGGAGGCGCGGGGGGCCCCCGCCTGGAAGCCTAGTGCACAACAGGCGGGAGGCGGACTCCTCGGGGGAAGAGGAGGCAGCCCAGCTGCGTGCGGCTGCAATCACTTCTTGGGCGGAGCCCAGTGTACCTCCAGGACGGCAGAGCTCCAGCTCTGCTCAGAGGCCCGATCTGGCAGAGTTCCTGGCGTGAGGCTGCTCTGCCCTGGGCGAGCCTGCCCAGACTTGCCTCTCTGCTAGGCTTCCTGACCAGCAAGGAGCAGGCTGCGCGAGACTGGGAGACGATACTGGCGCCGTCCTGGCCTCAGCTCCACTCCTGCCTTACCTTTGCACCTAATACCCAGGCATCCTTGCGGAGGACTTAGGGGCCGGTGGGTTGCACACTGCCAAGGGCTCCAGCAATGAGAGCTCTGTCATAGGGAAGGGAATGGCACCAGCAGGGCTCCTCCAGCGGTTGCATGGCAGCCCAGACTCAGCACAGCACGGAGAGCACCAGGCTCCCATGGCCCCTGGCTCGGTTCCACAGCCCCACACACCCGGAGGCTGACTCCGTGAGCGCCCAGAAGGTGCCTGACAGACGTCATTTCCTTAGCGATCTCCTCCCCAGCAGAGACGTGTGCAGGTGGCGGGGCCTGCCCCTGCCTGTCTGGGCTGCCGCCCACAGCCTCAGCTCAGGGGAAGCAGCCCCTGTGCCAAGACTGCAGGAGGCGCGGGGCATCCCTTCCTGGAAGCCAAGTGCACAGTACGCTTGGAAGCGAGCCTCCTTGGGAAGAGTCGAGGGAGCCAAGCCGCTTGCAGCTGCCATCCCTGCTTGGGCGGAGCCGAGTGCGCCTCCAGGACGGCAGAGCTCCAGCTCTGCTCAGAGGCCGGATCTAGTCAAGTTCCTTGCGCGAGGCTGCTCTGCCCTGTGCGAGACTTGCCCAGGCTTGCCTCGCTGCTAGCCTTCCTGCCCAGGAAGGAGCAGGCTGTGCGATGCTGGGAGAGGCCACTGGAACCTTCCTGGCGTCAGCTCCGCTCCTGCCTTGCCTTTGCACCCAGTCCCCAGGCGTCCTCGGGGAGGGCTTAGGGGCCGGTGGGTTGCACACTGTCAAGCGCTCCAGCAGTGAGGTCTCTACTAGAGGGAAGGGGAGGGCAAGTGCAGGGCTCCTCCAGCGGTTGCTTGGCCGCCCAGACTCAGTGCCGCACGGAGAGCAAAAGTCTCACAGGTCCCCTGGCTGTGGTCTGCAGCCCCACACACCCGGAGGCTGACTCCGTGGGCGCCCAGAAGTTGCCTGACAGACGTCATTTCCCTAGCGCTCTCCTCCCCAGCAGAGACGTGTGCAGGTGGTGGGGCCTGCCCCTGCGTGTTGGGCTCCCGCCCACAGCCCCAGCTCAGGGGAAGCAGCCCCTGAGCCAAGACGTGTAGGAGGCGCGGGGCGCCCCCACCTGGAAGCTTAGTGCACAGCAGGCGGGAGGCGGACTCCTCGGGGGAAGAGGAGGCAGCCCAGCTGCGTGCGGCTGCAATCACTTCTTGGGCGGAGCCCAGTGCACCTCCAGGACGGCAGAGCTCCAGCTCTGCTCAGAGGCCCGATCTGGCAGAGTTCCTGGCGTGAGGCTGCTCTGCCCTGGGCGAGCCTGCCCAGACTTGCCTCTCTGCTAGGCTTCCTGACCAGGAAGGAGCAGGCTGCGGGAGACTGGGAGACGATACTGGCGCCTTCCTGGCCTCAGCTCCACTCCTGCCTTGCCTTTGCACCTAATCCCCAGGCGTCCTTGCGGAGGACTTAGGGGCCGGTGGGTTGCACACTGCCAAGGGCTCCAGCAATGAGAGCTCTGTCATAGGGAAGGGAATGGCACCAGCAGGGCTCCTCCAGCGGTTGCATGGCAGCCCAGACTCAGCACAGCACGGAGCGCACCAGGCTCCCATGGCCCCTGGCTGGGTTCCACAGCCCCACACACCCGGAGGCTGACTCCGTGAGCGCCCAGAAGGTGCCTGACAGACGTCATTTCCTTAGCGATCTCCTCCCCGGCAGAGACGTGTGCAGGTGGCGGGGCCTGCCCCTGCGTGTCTGGGCTCCCGCCCACAGCCCCAGTTCAGGGGAAGCAGCCCCTGAGCCAAGACCTGTAGGAGGCGCGGGGCGCCCCCGCCTGGTAGCCTAGTGCACATCATGCGGAATGCGGACTCCTCGGGGGAAGAGGAGGCAGCCCAGCCGCGTGCGGCTGCAAGCCCTCCTTGGGCGGAGCCGATTGCGCCTCCAGTACGCATCGCTCCAGCTCTGCTCAGAGGCCCGATTTTGCAGAGTTCCTGGCGTCAGGCTGCTTTACCCTGGGCGAGCCTTGCCCAGACTTATCTGGCTGCTAGGCTTCCTGCCCAGGAAGGAGCAGGCTGCGTGTGGCTGGGAGACGCCACTGGCGCCTTCCTGGCATCAGCTCCCCTCCTGCCTTGCCTTTGCAACTAGGCCCCAGACGTCCTTTGGGAGGTCTTAGGGGCCGGTGTGTTGCACACTGCCAAGGGCTCCAGCAGTGAGAGCTCTGTCAGAGGGAAGGGAAGGGCAAGTGCAGGGCTCCTCCGGCGGTTGCTTGGCCGCCAATTCTCAGTGCCGCACGGAGAGCATCCGGCTCCCAGGGCCCCTGGCTGGGGTCTGCAGCCCCGCACTCCTGGAGGCTGACTCCATGCCCGCCCAGCAGATGCCTGACAGACGTAGTTTCCCCAGCGCTCTCCTCCACAGCAGAGACGTGTGCAGGTGGTTGGGGCCTGCCCCTGCGTGTCTGGGTTCCTGCCCACAGCCCCAGCTCAGGGGTAGCAGCCCCTTAGCCAAGACCTGCAGCATGCGAGTGGCGCCCCTGCCTGCAAGCCAAGTGCACAGCATCTGGGGAAGCGAGCCTCCTCGGGGGAAGACGAGGCAGCCCAGCCGCCTGAGGCTGAAAGCCCTGCTTGGGCGGCTCCGAGTGCGCCTCCCTTTCGGCAGAATTCCATCTCTGCTCAGAGGCCCGAACTGTCAGAGTTCCTGGCGGGAGGTTGCTCTGCCCTGGGCAAGCCTTGCCCAGACTTGCCTGGCTGCTAGGCTTCCTGCCCACGAAGGAGCAGGCTGGGCGAGGCTGAGAGACGCCACTGGCGCCTTCCTGGCATAAGCTCCGCTCCTGCCTTGCCTTTGCACCTTTGCCCCAGGCTTCCTTGGGGAGGGCTTAGGGGCCGGAGGGTTCACACTACCAAGGGCTCCAGCAGTGAGAGGTCTGTCAGAGGGAAGGGAAGGGGATGTGCAGTGCTCCTCCAGCAGTTGCTTGGCCGCCCAGATTCAGCACAGCACGGAGAGCACCAGGCTCCCATGGCCCCTGGCTCGGTTCCACAGCCCCACACACCCGGAGTTTGACTCCATGAGCGCACAGATGGTGCCTGACAGACGTCATTTCCCTAGTGCTCTCCTCCCCAGCAGAGCCGTGTGCAGGTGGTTGGGGCCTGCCCCTGCGTGTCTGGGCTCCCGCCCACAGCCCCAGCTCAGGGGAAGCAGCCCCTGAGCCAAGACGTTTAGGAGGCGCGGGGCGCCCCCGCCTGGAAGCTTAGTGCACAGCAGGCGGGAGGCGGACTCCTCGGGGGAAGAGGAGGCAGCCCAGCTGCGTGCGGCTGCAATCACTTCTTGGGCGGGGCCCAGTGCACCTCCAGGACGGCAGAGCTCCAGCTGTGCTCAGAGGCCCGATCTGGCAGAGTTCCTGGCGTGAGACTGCTCTGCCGTGGGCGAGCCTTGCCCAGACTTGCCTCGCTGCTAGCTTTCCTGACCAGGAAGGAGCAGGCTGCGTGAGACTTGGAGACGCTACTGGCGCTTTCCTGGCCTCAGCTCCACTCCTGCCTTGCCTTTGCACCCAGGCCCCAGCCTTCCTTGGGGAGGGCTTAGGGGCCGGTGGGTTGCACACTGCCAAGGGCTCCAGCACTGAGAGCTCTGTCATAGGGAAGGGAATGGCACCTGCAGGTCTCCTCCAGCGGTTGCCTGGCTGCCCAGACTCAGCACAGTATGGAGAGCACCTGGCTCCCAAGGGCCCCTGGCTGGGGTCTGCAGCCGCACACACCCGGAGGCTGACTCCGTGAGCGACCAGAAGGTGCCTGACAGACGTCATTTCCCTAGTGCTCTCCTCCCCAGCAGAGCCGTGTGCAGGTGGTTGGGGCCTGCCCCTGCGTGTCTGGGCTCCCGCCCACAGCCCCAGCTCAGGGGAAGCAGCCCCTGAGCCAAGACCTGCAGGAGGAGCGGGGCGTCCCTGCCTGGAAGCCAAGTCCACAGTACGCGTGGAAGCGAGCCTCCTTGGGAAGAGTCGAGGGAGCCAAGCCGCTTGCAGCTGCCATCCCTGCTTGGGCGGAGCCGAGTGCGCCTCCAGGACGGCAGAGCTCCAGCTCTGCTCAGAGGCCGGATCTAGTCAAGTTCCTTGCGCGAGGCTGCTCTGCCCTGTGTGAGATTTGCCCAGGCTTGCCTCGCTGCTAGCCTTCCTGCCCAGGAAGGAGCAGGCTGTGCGATGCTGGGAGAGGCCACTGGCACTTTTCTGGCGTCAGCTCCGCTCCTGCCTTGCCTTTGCACCCAGTCCCCAGGCGTCCTCGGGGAGGGCTTAGGGGCCGGTGGGTTGCACACTGTCAAGCGCTCCAGCAGTGAGGTCTCTATTAGAGGGAAGGGGAGGGCAAGTGCAGGGCTCCTCCAGCGGTTGCTTGGCCGCCCAGACTCAGTGCCGCACGGAGAGCAAAAGTCTCACAGGTCCCCTGGCTGTGGTCTGCAGCCCCACACACCCGGAGGCTGACTCCGTGGGTGCCCAGAAGTTGCCTGACAGACGTCATTTCCCTAGCGCTCTCCTCCCAAGCAGAGACGTGTGCAGGTGGTGGGGCCTGCCCCTGCGTGTTGGGCTCCCGCCCACAGCCCCAGCTCAGGGGAAGCAGCCCCTGAGCCAAGACGTGTAGGATGCGCGGGGCGCCCCCACCTGGAAGCTTAGTGCACAGCAGGCGGGAGGCGGACTCCTCGGGGGAAGAGGAGGCAGCCCAGCTGCGTGCGGCTGCAATCACTTCTTGGGCGGAGCCCAGTGCACCTCCAGGACGGCAGAGCTCCAGCTGTGCTCAGAGGCCCGATCTGGCAGAGTTCCTGGCGTGAGACTGCTCTGCCCTGGGCGAGCCTGCCCAGACTTGCCTCTCTGCTAGCTTTCCTGACCAGGAAGGAGCAGGCTGCGCGAGACTGGGAGACGCTACTGGCGCCTTCCTGGCCTCTGCTCCACTCCTGCCTTGCCTTTGCACCCAGGCCCCAGCCTTCCTTGGGGAGGGCTTAGGGGCCAGTGGGTTGCACACTGCCAAGGGCTCCAGCACTGAGAGCTCTGTCATAGGGAAGGGAATGGCACCTGCAGGGCTCCTCCAGCGGTTGCCTGGCCGCCCAGACTTAGCACAGTACTTAGAGCACCTGGCTCCCAAAGACCCCTGGCTGGGGTCTGCAGCCGCACACACCCGGAGGCTGACTCCGTGAGCGACCAGAAGGTGCCTGACAGACGTCATTTCCCTAGTGTTCTCCTCCCCAGCAGAGCCGTGTGCAGGTGGTTGGGGCCTGCCCCTGCGTGTCTGGGCTCCCGCCCAGAGCCCCAGCTCAGGGGAAGCAGCCCCTGAGCCAAGACCTGCAGGAGGCGCGGGGCGTCCCTGCCTGGAAGCCAAGTGCACAGTACGCGGGGAAGCGAGACTCCTTGGGAAGAGTCGAGGGAGCCAAGCCGCTTGCAGCTGCCATCCCTGCTTGGGCGGAGCCGAGTGGGCCTCCAGGACGGCAGAGCTCCAGCTCTGCTCAGAGGCCGGATCTAGTCAAGTTCCTTGCGCGAGGCTGCTCTGCCCTGTGCGAGACTTGCCCAGGCTTGCCTCGCTGCTAGCCTTCCTGCCCAGGAAGGAGCAGGCTGTGCGATGCTGGGAGAGGCCACTGGCACCTTCCTGGCGTCAGCTCCGCTCCTGCCTTGCCTTTGCACCTAATCCCCAGGCATCCTTGCAGAGGACTTAGGGACCGGTGGGTTGCACACTGCCAAGGGCTCCAGCAATGAGAGCTCTGTCATAGGGAAGGGAATGGCACCAGCAGGGCTCCTCCAGCGGTTGCATGGCAGCCCAGACTCAGCACAGCACGGAGAGCACCAGGCTCCCATGGCCCCTGGCTCGGTTCCACAGCCCCACACACCCGGAGGCTGACTCCGTGAGCGCCCAGAAGGTGCCTGACAATCGTCATTTCCTTAGCGATCTCCTCCCCAGCAGAGACGTGTGCAGGTGGCGGGGCCTGCCCCTGCGTGTCTGGGCTCCCTCCCACAGCCCCAGTTCAGGGGAAGCAGCCCCTGAGCCAAGACCTGTAGGAGGCGCGGGGCGCCCCCGCCTGGTAGCCTAGTTCACATCATGAGGAATGCGGACTCCTCGGGGGAAGAGGAGGCAGCCCAGCCGCGTGCGGCTGCAAGCCCTCCTTGGGCGGAGCCGATTGCGCCTCCAGTACGCATCGCTCCAGCTCTGCTCAGAGGCCCGATTTTGCAGAGGTCCTGGCGTCAGGCTGCTTTACCCTGGGCGAGCCTTGCCCAGACTTATCTGGCTGCTAGGCTTCCTGCCCAGGAAGGAGCAGGCTGCGTGTGGCTGGGAGACGCCACTGGCGCCTTCCTGGCATCAGCTCCCCTCCTGCCTTGCCTTTGCAACTAGGCCCCAGACGTCCTTTGGGAGGTCTTAGGGGCCGGTGTGTTGCACACTGCCAAGGGCTCCAGCAGTGAGAGCTCTGTCAGAGGGAAGGGAAGGGCAAGTGCAGGGCTCCTCTGGCGGTTGCTTGGCCGCCAATTCTCAGTGCCGCACGGAGAGCATCCGGCTCCCAGGGCCCCTGGCTGGGGTCTGCAGCCCCGCACTCCTGGAGGCTGACTCCATGCCTGCCCAGCAGATGCCTGACAGACGTAGTTTCCCCAGCGCTCTCCTCCACAGCAGAGACGTGTGCAGGTGGTTGGGGCCTGCCCCTGCGTGTCTGGGCTCCTGCCCACAGCCCCAGCTCAGGGGTAGCAGCCCCTTAGCCAAGACCTGCAGCATGCGAGTGGCGCCCCTGGCTGCAAGCCAAGTGCACAGCATCTGGGGAAGCGAGCCTCCTCGGGGGAAGACGAGGCAGCCCAGCCGCCTGAGGCTGAAAGCCCTGCTTGGGCGGCTCCGAGTGCGCCTCCCTTTCGGCAGAATTCCATCTCTGCTCAGAGGCCCGAACTGTCAGAGTTCCTGGCGGGAGGTTGCTCTGCCCTGGGCAAGCCTTGCCCAGACTTGCCTGGCTGCTAGGCTTCCTGCCCACGAAGGAGCAGGCTGGGCGAGGCTGAGAGACGCCACTGGCGCCTTCCTGGCATAAGCTCCGCTCCTGCCTTGCCTTTGCACCTTTGCCCCAGGCTTCCTTGGGGAGGGCTTAGGGGCCGGAGGGTTCACACTACCAAGGGCTCCAGCAGTGAGAGGTCTGTCAGAGGGAAGGGAAGGGGATGTGCAGTGTTCCTCCAGCAGTTGCTTGGCCGCCCAGACTCAGCACAGCACGGAGAGCACCAGGCTCCCATGGCCCCTGGCTCGGTTCCACAGCCCCACACACCCGGATCTTGACTCCATGAGCGCACAGATGGTGCCTGACAGACGTCATTTCCCTAGTGCTCTCCTCCCCAGCAGAGCCGTGTGCAGGTGGTTGGGGCCTGCCCCTGCGTGTCTGGGCTCCCGCCCACAGCCCCAGCTCAGGGGAAGCAGCCCCTGAGCCAAGACCTGCAGGAGGCGCGGGGCATCCCTGCCTGGAAGCCAAGTGCACAGTACGCGGGGAAGCGAGCCTCCTTGGGAAGAGTCGAGGGAGCCAAGCCGCTTGCAGCTGCCATCCCTGCTTGGGCGGAGCCGAGTGCGCCTCCAGGACGGCAGAGCTCCAGCTCTGCTCAGAGCCCGGATCTAGTCAAGTTCCTTGCGCGAGGCTGCTCTGCCCTGTGCGAGACTTGCCCAGGCTTGCCTCGCTGCTAGCCTTCCTGCCCAGGAAGGAGCAGGCTGTGCGATGCTGGGAGAGGCCACTGGAACCTTCCTGGCGTCAGCTCCGCTCCTGCCTTGCCTTTGCACCCAGTCCCCAGGCGTCCTCGGGGAGGGCTTAGGGGCCGGTGGGTTGCACACTGTCAAGCGCTCCAGCAGTGAGGTCTCTATTAGAGGGAAGGGGAGGGCAAGTGCAGGGCTCCTCCAGCGGTTGCTTGGCCGCCCAGACTCAGTGCCGCACGGAGAGCAAAAGTCTCACAGGTCCCCTGGCTGTGGTCTGCAGCCCCACACACCCGGAGGCTGACTCCGTGGGCGCCCAGAAGTTGCCTGACAGACGTCATTTCCCTAGCGCTCTCCTCCCCAGCAGAGACGTGTGCAGGTGGTGGGGCCTGCCCCTGCGTGTTGGGCTCCCGCCCACAGCCCCAGCTCAGGGGAAGCAGCCCCTGAGCCAAGACGTGTAGGAGGCGCGGGGCGCCCCCACCTGGAAGCTTAGTGCACAGCAGGCGGGAGGCGGACTCCTCGGGGGAAGAGGAGGCAGCACAGCTGCGTGCGGCTGCAATCACTTCTTGGGCGGAGCCCAGTGCACCTCCAGGACGGCAGAGCTCCAGCTCTGCTCAGAGGCCCGATCTGGCAGAGTTCCTGGCGTGAGGCTGCTCTGCCCTGGGCGAGCCTGCCCAGACTTGCCTCTCTGCTAGGCTTCCTGACCAGGAAGGAGCAGGCTGCGGGAGACTGGGAGACGATACTGGCGCCTTCCTGGCCTCAGCTCCACTCCTGCCTTGCCTTTGCACCTAATCCCCAGGCGTCCTTGCGGAGGACTTAGGGGCCGGTGGGTTGCACACTGCCAAGGGCTCCAGCAATGAGAGCTCTGTCATAGGGAAGGGAATGGCACCAGCAGGGCTCCTCCAGCGGTTGCATGGCAGCCCAGACTCAGCACAGCACGGAGAGCACCAGGCTCCCATGGCCCCTGGCTCGGTTCCACAGCCCCACACACCCGGAGGCTGACTCCGTGAGCGCCCAGAAGGTGCCTGACAGACGTCATTTCCTTAGCGATCTCCTCCCCAGCAGAGACGTGTGCAGGTGGCGGGGCCTGCCCCTGCGTGTCTGGGCTCCCGCCCACAGCCCCAGTTCAGGGGAAGCAGCCCCTGAGCCAAGACCTGTAGGAGGCGCGGGGCGCCCCCGCCTGGTAGCCTAGTTCACATCATGCGGAATGCGGACTCCTCGGGGGAAGAGGAGGCAGCCCAGCCGCGTGCGGCTGCAAGCCCTCCTTGGGCGGAGCCGATTGCGCCTCCAGTACGCATCGCTCCAGCTCTGCTCAGAGGCCCGATTTTGCAGAGGTCCTGGCGTCAGGCTGCTTTACCCTGGGCGAGCCTTGCCCAGACGTATCTGGCTGCTAGGCTTCCTGCCCAGGAAGGAGCAGGCTGCGTGTGGCTGGGAGACGCCACTGGCGCCTTTCTGGCATCAGCTCCCCTCCTGCCTTGCCTTTGCAACTAGGCCCCAGACGTCCTTTGGGAGGTCTTAGGGGCCGGTGTGTTGCACACTGCCAAGGGCTCCAGCAGTGAGAGCTCTGTCAGAGGGAAGGGAAGGGCAAGTGCAGGGCTCCTCCGGCGGTTGCTTGGCCGCCAATTCTCAGTGCCGCACGGAGAGCATCCGGCTCCCAGGTCCCCTGGCTGGGGTCTGCAGCCCCGCACTCCTGGAGGCTGACTCCATGCCTGCCCAGCAGATGCCTGACAGACGTAGTTTCCCCAGCGCTCTCCTCCACAGCAGAGACGTGTGCAGGTGGTTGGGGCCTGCCCCTGCGTGTCTGGGCTCCTGCCCACAGCCCCAGCTCAGGGGTAGCAGCCCCTTAGCCAAGACCTGCAGCATGCGAGTGGCGCCCCTGGCTGCAAGCCAAGTGCACAGCATCTGGGGAAGCGAGCCTCCTCGGGGGAAGACGAGGCAGCCCAGCCGCCTGAGGCTGAAAGCCCTGCTTGGGCGGCTCCGAGTGCGCCTCCCTTTCGGCAGAATTCCATCTCTGCTCAGAGGCCCGAACTGTCAGAGTTCCTGGCGGGAGGTTGCTCTGCCCTGGGCAAGCCTTGCCCAGACTTGCCTGGCTGCTAGGCTTCCTGCCCACGAAGGAGCAGGCTGGGCGAGGCTGAGAGACGCCACTGGCGCCTTCCTGGCATAAGCTCCGCTCCTGCCTTGCCTTTGCACCTTTGCCCCAGGCTTCCTTGGGGAGGGCTTAGGGGCCGGAGGGTTCACACTACCAAGGGCTCCAGCAGTGAGAGGTCTGTCAGAGGGAAGGGAAGGGGATGTGCAGTGTTCCTCCAGCAGTTGCTTGGCCGCCCAGACTCAGCACAGCACGGAGAGCACCAGGCTCCCATGGCCCCTGGCTCGGTTCCACAGCCCCACACACCCGGATCTTGACTCCATGAGCGCACAGATGGTGCCTGACAGACGTCATTTCCCTAGTGCTCTCCTCCCCAGCAGAGCCGTGTGCAGGTGGTTGGGGCCTGCCCCTGCGTGTCTGGGCTCCCGCCCACAGCCCCAGCTCAGGGGAAGCAGCCCCTGAGCCAAGACCTGCAGGAGGCGCGGGGCATCCCTGCCTGGAAGCCAAGTGCACAGTACGCGGGGAAGCGAGCCTCCTTGGGAAGAGTCGAGGGAGCCAAGCCGCTTGCAGCTGCCATCCCTGCTTGGGCGGAGCCGAGTGCGCCTCCAGGACGGCAGAGCTCCAGCTCTGCTCAGAGGCCGGATCTAGTCAAGTTCCTTGCGCGAGGCTGCTCTGCCCTGTGCGAGACTTGCCCAGGCTTGCCTCGCTGCTAGCCTTCCTGCCCAGGAAGGAGCAGGCTGTGCGATGCTGGGAGAGGCCACTGGAACCTTCCTGGCGTCAGCTCCGCTCCTGCCTTGCCTTTGCACCCAGTCCCCAGGCGTCCTCGGGGAGGGCTTAGGGGCCGGTGGGTTGCACACTGTCAAGCGCTCCAGCAGTGAGGTCTCTATTAGAGGGAAGGGGAGGGCAAGTGCAGGGCTCCTCCAGCGGTTGCTTGGCCGCCCAGACTCAGTGCCGCACGGAGAGCAAAAGTCTCACAGGTCCCCTGGCTGTGGTCTGCAGCCCCACACACCCGGAGGCTGACTCCGTGGGCGCCCAGAAGTTGCCTGACAGACGTCATTTCCCTAGCGCTCTCCTCCCCAGCAGAGACGTGTGCAGGTGGTGGGGCCTGCCCCTGCGTGTTGGGCTCCCGCCCACAGCCCCAGCTCAGGGGAAGCAGCCCCTGAGCCAAGACGTGTAGGAGGCGCGGGGCGCCCCCACCTGGAAGCTTAGTGCACAGCAGGCGGGAGGCGGACTCCTCCGGGGAAGAGGAGGCAGCCCAGCTGCGTGCGGCTGCAATCACTTCTTGGGCGGAGCCCAGTGCACCTCCAGGACGGCAGAGCTCCAGCTCTGCTCAGAGGCCCGATCTGGCAGAGTTCCTGGCGTGAGGCTGCTCTGCCCTGGGCGAGCCTGCCCAGACTTGCCTCTCTGCTAGGCTTCCTGACCAGGAAGGAGCAGGCTGCGGGAGACTGGGAGACGATACTGGCGCCTTCCTGGCCTCAGCTCCACTCCTGCCTTGCCTTTGCACCTAATCCCCAGGCGTCCTTGCGGAGGACTTAGGGGCCGGTGGGTTGCACACTGCCAAGGGCTCCAGCAATGAGAGCTCTGTCATAGGGAAGGGAATGGCACCAGCAGGGCTCCTCCAGCGGTTGCATGGCAGCCCAGACTCAGCACAGCACGGAGAGCACCAGGCTCCCATGGCCCCTGGCTCGGTTCCACAGCCCCACACACCCGGAGGCTGACTCCGTGGGCGCCCAGAAGTTGCCTGACAGACGTCATTTCCCTAGCGGTCTCCTCCCCAGCAGAGACGTGTGCAGGTGGCGGGGCCTGCCCCTGCGTGTCTGGGCTCCCGCCCACAGCCCCAGTTCAGGGGAAGCAGCCCCTGAGCCAAGACCTGTAGGAGGCGCGGGGCGCCCCCGCCTGGTAGCCTAGTGCACATCATGCGGAATGCGGACTCCTCGGGGGAAGAGGAGGCAGCCCAGCCGCGTGCGGCTGCAAGCCCTCCTTGGGCGGAGCCGATTGCGCCTCCAGTACGCATCGCTCCAGCTCTGCTCAGAGGCCCGATTTTGCAGAGGTCCTGGCGTCAGGCTGCTTTACCCTGGGCGAGCCTTGCCCAGACTTATCTGGCTGCTAGGCTTCCTGCCCAGGAAGGAGCAGGCTGCGTGTGGCTGGGAGACGCCACTGGCGCCTTTCTGGCATCAGCTCCCCTCCTGCCTTGCCTTTGCAACTAGGCCCCAGAC
This sequence comes from Budorcas taxicolor, assembly GCF_023091745.1. Taxonomy (NCBI): domain Eukaryota; kingdom Metazoa; phylum Chordata; class Mammalia; order Artiodactyla; family Bovidae; genus Budorcas; species Budorcas taxicolor. Next base: position 179,308 of record NW_026291664.1, read on the forward strand.
GTCCTTTGGGAGGTCTTAGGGGCCGGTGTGTTGCACACTGCCAAGGGCTCCAGCAGTGAGAGCTCTGTCAGAGGGAAGGGAAGGGCAAGTGCAGGGCTCCTCCGGCGGTTGCTTGGCCGCCAATTCTCAGTGCCGCACGGAGAGCATCCGGCTCCCAGGTTCCCTGGCTGGGGTCTGCAGCCCCGCACTCCTGGAGGCTGACTCCATGCCTGCCCAGCAGATGCCTGACAGACGTAGTTTCCCCAGCGCTCTCCTCCACAGCAGAGACGTGTGCAGGTGGTTGGGGCCTGCCCCTGCGTGTCTGGGCTCCTGCCCACAGCCCCAGCTCAGGGGTAGCAGCCCCTTAGCCAAGACCTGCAGCATGCGAGTGGCGCCCCTGGCTGCAAGCCAAGTGCACAGCATCTGGGGAAGCGAGCCTCCTCGGGGGAAGACGAGGCAGCCCAGCCGCCTGAGGCTGAAAGCCCTGCTTGGGCGGCTCCGAGTGCGCCTCCCTTTCGGCAGAATTCCATCTCTGCTCAGAGGCCCGAACTGTGAGAGTTCCTGGCGGGAGGTTGCTCTGCCCTGGGCAAGCCTTGCCCAGACTTGCCTGGCTGCTAGGCTTCCTGCCCACGAAGGAGCAGGCTGGGCGAGGCTGAGAGACGCCACTGGCGCCTTCCTGGCATAAGCTCCGCTCCTGCCTTGCCTTTGCACCTTTGCCCCAGGCTTCCTTGGGGAGGGCTTAGGGGCCGGAGGGTTCACACTACCAAGGGCTCCAGCAGTGAGAGGTCTGTCAGAGGGAAGGGAAGGGGATGTGCAGTGTTCCTCCAGCAGTTGCTTGGCCGCCCAGACTCAGCACAGCACGGAGAGCACCAGGCTCCCATGGCCCCTGGCTCGGTTCCACAGCCCCACACACCCGGATCTTGACTCCATGAGCGCACAGATGGTGCCTGACAGACGTCATTTCCCTAGTGCTCTCCTCCCCAGCAGAGCCGTGTGCAGGTGGTTGGGGCCTGCCCCTGCGTGTCTGGGCTCCCGCCCACAGCCCCAGCTCAGGGGAAGCAGCCCCTGAGCCAAGACCTGCAGGAGGCGCGGGGCATCCCTGCCTGGAAGCCAAGTGCACAGTACGCGGGGAAGCGAGCCTCCTTGGGAAGAGTCGAGGGAGCCAAGCCGCTTGCAGCTGCCATCCCTGCTTGGGCGGAGCCGAGTGCGCCTCCAGGACGGCAGAGCTCCAGCTCTGCTCAGAGCCCGGATCTAGTCAAGTTCCTTGCGCGAGGCTGCTCTGCCCTGTGCGAGACTTGCCCAGGCTTGCCTCGCTGCTAGCCTTCCTGCCCAGGAAGGAGCAGGCTGTGCGATGCTGGGAGAGGCCACTGGAACCTTCCTGGCGTCAGCTCCGCTCCTGCCTTGCCTTTGCACCCAGTCCCCAGGCGTCCTCGGGGAGGGCTTAGGGGCCGGTGGGTTGCACACTGTCAAGCGCTCCAGCAGTGAGGTCTCTATTAGAGGGAAGGGGAGGGCAAGTGCAGGGCTCCTCCAGCGGTTGCTTGGCCGCCCAGACTCAGTGCCGCACGGAGAGCAAAAGTCTCACAGGTCCCCTGGCTGTGGTCTGCAGCCCCACACACCCGGAGGCTGACTCCGTGGGCGCCCAGAAGTTGCCTGACAGACGTCATTTCCCTAGCGCTCTCCTCCCCAGCAGAGACGTGTGCAGGTGGTGGGGCCTGCCCCTGCGTGTTGGGCTCCCGCCCACAGCCCCAGCTCAGGGGAAGCAGCCCCTGAGCCAAGACGTGTAGGAGGCGCGGGACGCCCCAACCTGGAAGCTTAGTGCACAGCAGGCGGGAGGCGGACTCCTTGGGGGAAGAGGAGGCAGCACAGCTGCGTGCGGCTGCAATCACTTCTTGGGCGGAGCCCAGTGCACCTCCAGGACGGCAGAGCTCCAGCTGTGCTCAGAGGCCCGATCTGGCAGAGTTCCTGGCGTGAGGCTGCTCTGCCCTGGGCGAGCCTGCCCAGACTTGCCTCTCTGCTAGGCTTCCTGACCAGGAAGGAGCAGGCTGCGGGAGACTGGGAGACGCTCCTGGCGCCTTCCTGGCCTCAGCTCCACTCCTGCCTTGCCTTTGCACCTAATCCCCAGGCGTCCTTGCGGAGGACTTAGGGGCCGGTGGGTTGCACACTGCCAAGGGCTCCAGCAATGAGAGCTCTGTCATAGGGAAGGGAATGGCACCAGCAGGGCTCCTCCAGCGGTTGCATGGCAGCCCAGACTCAGCACAGCACGGAGAGCACCAGGCTCCCATGGCCCCTGGCTCGGTTCCACAGCCCCACACACCCGGAGGCTGACTCCGTGAGCGCCCAGAAGGTGCCTGACAGACGTCATTTCCTTAGCGATCTCCTCCCCAGCAGAGACGTGTGCAGGTGGCGGGGCCTGCCCCTGCGTGTCTGGGCTCCCGCCCACAGCCCCAGTTCAGGGGAAGCAGCCCCTGAGCCAAGACCTGTAGGAGGCGCGGGGCGCCCCCGCCTGGTAGCCTAGTGCACATCATGCGGAATGCGGACTCCTCGGGGGAAGAGGAGGCAGCCCAGCCGCGTGCGGCTGCAAGCCCTCCTTGGGCGGAGCCGATTGCGCCTCCAGTACGCATCGCTCCAGCTCTGCTCAGAGGCCCGATTTTGCAGAGGTCCTGGCGTCAGGCTGCTTTACCCTGGGCGAGCCTTGCCCAGACTTATCTGGCTGCTAGGCTTCCTGCCCAGGAAGGAGCAGGCTGCGTGTGGCTGGGAGACGCCACTGGCGCCTTCCTGGCATCAGCTCCCCTCCTGCCTTGCCTTTGCAACTAGGCCCCAGACGTCCTTTGGGAGGTCTTAGGGGCCGGTGTGTTGCACACTGCCAAGGGCTCCAGCAGTGAGAGCTCTGTCAGAGGGAAGGGAAGGGCAAGTGCAGGGCTCCTCCGGCGGTTGCTTGGCCGCCAATTCTCAGTGCCGCACGGAGAGCATCCGGCTCCCAGGTCCCCTGGCTGGGGTCTGCAGCCCCGCACTCCTGGAGGCTGACTCCATGCCTGCCCAGCAGATGCCTGACAGACGTAGTTTCCCCAGCGCTCTCCTCCACAGCAGAGACGTGTGCAGGTGGTTGGGGCCTGCCCCTGCGTGTCTGGGCTCCTGCCCACAGCCCCAGCTCAGGGGTAGCAGCCCCTTAGCCAAGACCTGCAGCATGCGAGTGGCGCCCCTGGCTGCAAGCCAAGTGCACAGCATCTGGGGAAGCGAGCCTCCTCGTGGGAAGACGAGGCAGCCCAGCCGCCTGAGGCTGAAAGCCCTGCTTGGGCGGCTCCGAGTGCGCCTCCCTTTCGGCAGAATTCCATCTCTGCTCAGAGGCCCGAACTGTCAGAGTTCCTGGCGGGAGGTTGCTCTGCCCTGGGCAAGCCTTGCCCAGACTTGCCTGGCTGCTAGGCTTCCTGCCCACGAAGGAGCAGGCTGGGCGAGGCTGAGAGACGCCACTGGCGCCTTCCTGGCATAAGCTCCGCTCCTGCCTTGCCTTTGCACCTTTGCCCCAGGCTTCCTTGGGGAGGGCTTAGGGGCCGGAGGGTTCACACTACCAAGGGCTCCAGCAGTGAGAGGTCTGTCAGAGGGAAGGGAAGGGGATGTGCAGTGTTCCTCCAGCAGTTGCTTGGCCGCCCAGACTCAGCACAGCACGGAGAGCACCAGGCTCCCATGGCCCCTGGCTCGGTTCCACAGCCCCACACACCCGGATCTTGACTCCATGAGCGCACAGATGGTGCCTGACAGACGTCATTTCCCTAGTGCTCTCCTCCCCAGCAGAGCCGTGTGCAGGTGGTTGGGGCCTGCCCCTGCGTGTCTGGGCTCCTGCCCACAGCCCCAGCTCAGGGGAAGCAGCCCCTGAGCCAAGACCTGCAGGAGGCGCGGGGCATCCCTGCCTGGAAGCCAAGTGCACAGTACGCGGGGAAGCGAGCCTCCTTGGGAAGAGTCGAGGGAGCCAAGCCGCTTGCAGCTGCCATCCCTGCTTGGGCGGAGCCGAGTGCGCCTCCAGGACGGCAGAGCTCCAGCTCTGCTCAGAGGCCGGATCTAGTCAAGTTCCTTGCGCGAGGCTGCTCTGCCCTGTGCGAGACTTGCCCAGGCTTGCCTCGCTGCTAGCCTTCCTGCCCAGGAAGGAGCAGGCTGTGCGATGCTGGGAGAGGCCACTGGAACCTTCCTGGCGTCAGCTCCGCTCCTGCCTTGCCTTTGCACCCAGTCCCCAGGCGTCCTCGGGGAGGGCTTAGGGGCCGGTGGATTGCACACTGTCAAGCGCTCCAGCAGTGAGGTCTCTATTAGAGGGAAGGGGAGGGCAAGTGCAGGGCTCCTCCAGCGGTTGCTTGGCCGCTCAGACTCAGTGCCGCACGGAGAGCAAAAGTCTCACAGGTCCCCTGGCTGTGGTCTGCAGCCCCACACACCCGGAGGCTGACTCCGTGGGCGCCCAGAAGTTGCCTGACAGACGTCATTTCCCTAGCGCTCTCCTCCCCAGCAGAGACGTGTGCAGGTGGTGGGGCCTGCCCCTGCGTGTTGGGCTCCCGCCCACAGCCCCAGCTCAGGGGAAGCAGCCCCTGAGCCAAGACGTGTAGGAGGCGCGGGGCGCCCCCACCTGGAAGCTTAGTGCACAGCAGGCGGGAGGCGGACTCCTCGGGGGAAGAGGAGGCAGCACAGCTGCGTGCGGCTGCAATCACTTCTTGGGCGGAGCCCAGTGCACCTCCAGGACGGCAGAGCTCCAGCTGTGCTCAGAGGCCCGATCTGGCAGAGTTCCTGGCGTGAGGCTGCTCTGCCCTGGGCGAGCCTGCCCAGACTTGCCTCTCTGCTAGGCTTCCTGACCAGGAAGGAGCAGGCTGCGGGAGACTGGGAGACGATACTGGCGCCTTCCTGGCCTCAGCTCCACTCCTGCCTTGCCTTTGCACCTAATCCCCAGGCGTCCTTGCGGAGGACTTAGGGGCCGGTGGGTTGCACACTGCCAAGGGCTCCAGCAATGAGAGCTCTGTCATAGGGAAGGGAATGGCACCAGCAGGGCTCCTCCAGCGGTTGCATGGCAGCCCAGACTCAGCACAGCACGGAGAGCACCAGGCTCCCATGGCCCCTGGCTCGGTTCCACAGCCCCACACACCCGGAGGCTGACTCCGTGAGCGCCCAGAAGGTGCCTGACAGACGTCATTTCCTTAGCGATCTCCTCCCCAGCAGAGACGTGTGCAGGTGGCGGGGCCTGCCCCTGCGTGTCTGGGCTCCCGCCCACAGCCCCAGTTCAGGGGAAGCAGCCCCTGAGCCAAGACCTGTAGGAGGCGCGGGGCGCCCCCGCCTGGTAGCCTAGTGCACATCATGCGGAATGCGGACTCCTCGGGGGAAGAGGAGGCAGCCCAGCCGTGTGCGGCTGCAAGCCCTCCTTGGGCGGAGCCGATTGCGCCTCCAGTACGCATCGCTCCAGCTCTGCTCAGAGGCCCGATTTTGCAGAGGTCCTGGCGTCAGGCTGCTTTACCCTGGGCGAGCCTTGCCCAGACTTATCTGGCTGCTAGGCTTCCTGCCCAGGAAGGAGCAGGCTGCGTGTGGCTGGGAGACGCCACTGGCGCCTTCCTGGCATCAGCTCCCCTCCTGCCTTGCCTTTGCAACTAGGCCCCAGACGTCCTTTGGGAGGTCTTAGGGGCCGGTGTGTTGCACACTGCCAAGGGCTCCAGCAGTGAGAGCTCTGTCAGAGGGAAGGGAAGGGCAAGTGCAGGGCTCCTCCGACGGTTGCTTGGCCGCCAATTCTCAGTGCCGCACGGAGAGCATCCGGCTCCCAGGTCCCCTGGCTGGGGTCTGCAGCCCCGCACTCCTGGAGGCTGACTCCATGCCTGCCCAGCAGATGCCTGACAGACGTAGTTTCCCCAGCGCTCTCCTCCACAGCAGAGACGTGTGCAGGTGGTTGGGGCCTGCCCCTGCGTGTCTGGGCTCCTGCCCACAGCCCCAGCTCAGGGGTAGCAGCCCCTTAGCCAAGACCTGCAGCATGCGAGTGGCGCCCCTGGCTGCAAGCCAAGTGCACAGCATCTGGGGAAGCGAGCCTCCTCGGGGGAAGACGAGGCAGCCCAGCCGCCTGAGGCTGAAAGCCCTGCTTGGGCGGCTCCGAGTGCGCCTCCCTTTCGGCAGAATTCCATCTCTGCTCAGAGGCCCGAACTGTCAGAGGTCCTGGCGGGAGGTTGCTCTTCCCTGGGCAAGCCTTGCCCAGACTTGCCTGGCTGCTAGGCTTCCTGCCCACGAAGGAGCAGGCTGGGCGAGGCTGAGAGACGCCACTGGCGCCTTCCTGGCATAAGCTCCGCTCCTGCCTTGCCTTTGCACCTTTGCCCCAGGCTTCCTTGGGGAGGGCTTAGGGGCCGGAGGGTTCACACTACCAAGGGCTCCAGCAGTGAGAGGTCTGTCAGAGGGAAGGGAAGGGGATGTGCAGTGTTCCTCCAGCAGTTGCTTGGCCGCCCAGACTCAGCACAGCACGGAGAGCACCAGGCTCCCATGGCCCCTGGCTCGGTTCCACAGCCCCACACACCCGGATCTTGACTCCATGAGCGCACAGATGGTGCCTGACAGACGTCATTTCCCTAGTGCTCTCCTCCCCAGCAGAGCCGTGTGCAGGTGGTTGGGGCCTGCCCCTGCGTGTCTGGGCTCCCGCCCACAGCCCCAGCTCAGGGGAAGCAGCCCCTGAGCCAAGACCTGCAGGAGGCGCGGGGCGTCCCTGCCTGGAAGCCAAGTGCACAGTACGCGGGGAAGCGAGACTCCTTGGGAAGAGTCGAGGGAGCCAAGCCGCTTGCAGCTGCCATCCCTGCTTGGGCGGAGCCGAGTGCGCCTCCAGGACGGCAGAGCTCCAGCTCTTCTCAGAGGCCGGATCTAGTCAAGTGGCTTGCGCGAGGCAGCTCTGCCGTGGGCGAGAGTCGCCCAGGCTTGCCTCGCTGCTAGCCTTCCTGCCCAGGAAGGAGCAGGCTGTGCGATGCTGGGAGAGGCCACTGGCGCCTTCCTGGCCTCAGCTCCGCTCCTGCCTTGCCTTTGCAGCCAGTCCCCAGGCGTCCTCGGGGAGGGCTTAGGGGCCGGTGGGTTGCACACTGTCAAGCGCTCCAGCAGTGAGGTCTCTATTAGAGGGAAGGGGAGGGCAAGTGCAGGGCTCCTCCAGCGGTTGCTTGGCCGCCCAGACTCAGTGCCGCACGGAGAGCAAAAGTCTCACAGGTCCCCTGGCTGTGGTCTGCAGCCCCACACACCCGGAGGCTGACTCCGTGGGCGCCCAGAAGTTGCCTGACAGACGTCATTTCCCTAGCGCTCTCCTCCCCAGCAGAGACGTGTGCAGGTGGTGGGGCCTGCCCCTGCGTGTTGGGCTCCCGCCCACAGCCCCAGCTCAGGGGAAGCAGCCCCTGAGCCAAGACGTGTAGGAGGCGCGGGGCGCCCCCACCTGGAAGCTTAGTGCACAGCAGGCGGGAGGCGGACTCCTCGGGGGAAGAGGAGGCAGCACAGCTGCGTGCGGCTGCAATCACTTCTTGGGCGGAGCCCAGTGCACCTCCAGGACGGCAGAGCTCCAGCTGTGCTCAGAGGCCCGATCTGGCAGAGTTCCTGGCGTGAGGCTGCTCTGCCCTGGGCGAGCCTGCCCAGACTTGCCTCTCTGCTAGGCTTCCTGACCAGGAAGGAGCAGGCTGCGGGAGACTGGGAGACGCTCCTGGCGCCTTCCTGGCCTCAGCTCCACTCCTGCCTTGCCTTTGCACCTAATCCCCAGGCGTCCTTGCGGAGGACTTAGGGGCCGGTGGGTTGCACACTGCCAAGGGCTCCAGCAATGAGAGCTCTGTCATAGGGAAGGGAATGGCACCAGCAGGGCTCCTCCAGCGGTTGCATGGCAGCCCAGACTCAGCACAGCACGGAGAGCACCAGGCTCCCATGGCCCCTGGCTCGGTTCCACAGCCCCACACACCCGGAGGCTGACTCCGTGAGCGCCCAGAAGGTGCCTGACAGACGTCATTTCCTTAGCGATCTCCTCCCCAGCAGAGACGTGTGCAGGTGGCGGGGCCTGCCCCTGCGTGTCTGGGCTCCCGCCCACAGCCCCAGTTCAGGGGAAGCAGCCCCTGAGCCAAGACCTGTAGGAGGCGCGGGGCGCCCCCGCCTGGTAGCCTAGTGCACATCATGCGGAATGCGGACTCCTCGGGGGAAGAGGAGGCAGCCCAGCCGCGTGCGGCTGCAAGCCCTCCTTGGGCGGAGCCGATTGCGCCTCCAGTACGCATCGCTCCAGCTCTGCTCAGAGGCCCGATTTTGCAGAGGTCCTGGCGTCAGGCTGCTTTACCCTGGGCGAGCCTTGCCCAGACTTATCTGGCTGCTAGGCTTCCTGCCCAGGAAGGAGCAGGCTGCGTGTGGCTGGGAGACGCCACTGGCGCCTTCCTGGCATCAGCTCCCCTCCTGCCTTGCCTTTGCAACTAGGCCCCAGACGTCCTTTGGGAGGTCTTAGGGGCCGGTGTGTTGCACACTGCCAAGGGCTCCAGCAGTGAGAGCTCTGTCAGAGGGAAGGGAAGGGCAAGTGCAGGGCTCCTCCGGCGGTTGCTTGGCCGCCAATTCTCAGTGCCGCACGGAGAGCATCCGGCTCCCAGGTCCCCTGGCTGGGGTCTGCAGCCCCGCACTCCTGGAGGCTGACTCCATGCCTGCCCAGCAGATGCCTGACAGACGTAGTTTCCCCAGCGCTCTCCTCCACAGCAGAGACGTGTGCAGGTGGTTGGGGCCTGCCCCTGCGTGTCTGGGCTCCTGCCCACAGCCCCAGCTCAGGGGTAGCAGCCCCTTAGCCAAGACCTGCAGCATGCGAGTGGCGCCCCTGCCTGCAAGCCAAGTGCACAGCATCTGGGGAAGCGAGCCTCCTCGTGGGAAGACGAGGCAGCCCAGCCGCCTGAGGCTGAAAGCCCTGCTTGGGCGGCTCCGAGTGCGCCTCCCTTTCGGCAGAATTCCATCTCTGCTCAGAGGCCCGAACTGTCAGAGTTCCTGGCGGGAGGTTGCTCTGCCCTGGGCAAGCCTTGCCCAGACTTGCCTGGCTGCTAGGCTTCCTGCCCACGAAGGAGCAGGCTGGGCGAGGCTGAGAGACGCCACTGGCGCCTTCCTGGCATAAGCTCCGCTCCTGCCTTGCCTTTGCACCTTTGCCCCAGGCTTCCTTGGGGAGGGCTTAGGGGCCGGAGGGTTCACACTACCAAGGGCTCCAGCAGTGAGAGGTCTGTCAGAGGGAAGGGAAGGGGATGTGCAGTGTTCCTCCAGCAGTTGCTTGGCCGCCCAGACTCAGCACAGCACGGAGAGCACCAGGCTCCCATGGCCCCTGGCTCGGTTCCACAGCCCCACACACCCGGATCTTGACTCCATGAGCGCACAGATGGTGCCTGACAGACGTCATTTCCCTAGTGCTCTCCTCCCCAGCAGAGCCGTGTGCAGGTGGTTGGGGCCTGCCCCTGCGTGTCTGGGCTCCCGCCCACAGCCCCAGCTCAGGGGAAGCAGCCCCTGAGCCAAGACCTGCAGGAGGCGCGGGGCATCCCTGCCTGGAAGCCAAGTGCACAGTACGCGGGGAAGCGAGCCTCCTTGGGAAGAGTCGAGGGAGCCAAGCCGCTTGCAGCTGCCATCCCTGCTTGGGCGGAGCCGAGTGCACCTCCAGGACGGCAGAGCTCCAGCTCTGCTCAGAGGCCGGATCTAGTCAAGTTCCTTGCGCGAGGCTGCTCTGCCCTGTGCGAGACTTGCCCAGGCTTGCCTCGCTGCTAGCCTTCCTGCCCAGGAAGGAGCAGGCTGTGCGATGCTGGGAGAGGCCACTGGAACCTTCCTGGCGTCAGCTCCGCTCCTGCCTTGCCTTTGCACCCAGTCCCCAGGCGTCCTCGGGGAGGGCTTAGGGGCCGGTGGGTTGCACACTGTCAAGCGCTCCAGCAGTGAGGTCTCTATTAGAGGGAAGGGGAGGGCAAGTGCAGGGCTCCTCCAGCGGTTGCTTGGCCGCCCAGACTCAGTGCCGCACGGAGAGCAAAAGTCTCACAGGTCCCCTGGCTGTGGTCTGCAGCCCCACACACCCGGAGGCTGACTCCGTGGGCGCCCAGAAGTTGCCTGACAGACGTCATTTCCCTAGCGCTCTCCTCCCCAGCAGAGACGTGTGCAGGTGGTGGGGCCTGCCCCTGCGTGTTGGGCTCCCGCCCACAGCCCCAGCTCAGGGGAAGCAGCCCCTGAGCCAAGACGTGTAGGAGGCGCGGGGCGCCCCCACCTGGAAGCTTAGTGCACAGCAGGCGGGAGGCGGACTCCTCGGGGGAAGAGGAGGCAGCACAGCTGCGTGCCGCTGCAATCACTTCTTGGGCGGAGCCCAGTGCACCTCCAGGACGGCAGAGCTCCAGCTCTGCTCAGAGGCCCGATCTGGCAGAGTTCCTGGCGTGAGGCTGCTCTGCCCTGGGCGAGCCTGCCCAGACTTGCCTCTCTGCTAGGCTTCCTGACCAGGAAGGAGCAGGCTGCGGGAGACTGGGAGACGCTCCTGGCGCCTTCCTGGCCTCAGCTCCACTCCTGCCTTGCCTTTGCACCTAATCCCCAGGCGTCCTTGCGGAGGACTTAGGGGCCGGTGGGTTGCACACTGCCAAGGGCTCCAGCAATGAGAGCTCTGTCATAGGGAAGGGAATGGCACCAGCAGGGCTCCTCCAGCGGTTGCATGGCAGCCCAGACTCAGCACAGCACGGAGAGCACCAGGCTCCCATGGCCCCTGGCTCGGTTCCACAGCCCCACACACCCGGAGGCTGACTTCGTGAGCGCCCAGAAGGTGCCTGACAGACGTCATTTCCTTAGCGATCTCCTCCCCAGCAGAGACGTGTGCAGGTGGCGGGGCCTGCCCCTGCGTGTCTGGGCTCCCGCCCACAGCCCCAGTTCAGGGGAAGCAGCCCCTGAGCCAAGACCTGTAGGAGGCGCGGGGCGCCCCCGCCTGGTAGCCTAGTGCACGTCATGCGGAATGCGGACTCCTCGGGGGAAGAGGAGGCAGCCCAGCCGCGTGCGGCTGCAAGCCCTCCTTGGGCGGAGCCGATTGCGCCTCCAGTACGCATCGCTCCAGCTCTGCTCAGAGGCCCGATTTTGCAGAGGTCCTGGCGTCAGGCTGCTTTACCCTGGGCGAGCCTTGCCCAGACTTATCTGGCTGCTAGGCTTCCTGCCCAGGAAGGAGCAGGCTGCGTGTGGCTGGGAGACGCCACTGGCGCCTTCCTGGCATCAGCTCCCCTCCTGCCTTGCCTTTGCAACTAGGCCCCAGACGTCCTTTGGGAGGTCTTAGGGGCCGGTGTGTTGCACACTGCCAAGGGCTCCAGCAGTGAGAGCTCTGTCAGAGGGAAGGGAAGGGCAAGTGCAGGGCTCCTCCGGCGGTTGCTTGGCCGCCAATTCTCAGTGCCGCACGGAGAGCATCCGGCTCCCAGGTCCCCTGGCTGGGGTCTGCAGCCCCGCACTCCTGGAGGCTGACTCCATGCCTGCCCAGCAGATGCCTGACAGACGTAGTTTCCCCAGCGCTCTCCTCCACAGCAGAGACGTGTGCAGGTGGTTGGGGCCTGCCCCTGCGTGTCTGGGCTCCTGCCCACAGCCCCAGCTCAGGGGTAGCAGCCCCTTAGCCAAGACCTGCAGCATGCGAGTGGCGCCCCTGCCTGCAAGCCAAGTGCACAGCATCTGGGGAAGCGAGCCTCCTCGGGGGAAGACGAGGCAGCCCAGCCGCCTGAGGCTGAAAGCCCTGCTTGGGCGGCTCCGAGTGCGCCTCCCTTTCGGCAGAATTCCATCTCTGCTCAGAGGCCCGAACTGTCAGAGTTCCTGGCGGGAGGTTGCTCTGCCCTGGGCAAGCCTTGCCCAGACTTGCCTGGCTGCTAGGCTTCCTGCCCACGAAGGAGCAGGCTGGGCGAGGCTGAGAGACGCCACTGGCGCCTTCCTGGCATAAGCTCCGCTCCTGCCTTGCCTTTGCACCTTTGCCCCAGGCTTCCTTGGGGAGGGCTTAGGGGCCGGAGGGTTCACACTACCAAGGGCTCCAGCAGTGAGAGGTCTGTCAGAGGGAAGGGAAGGGGATGTGCAGTGTTCCTCCAGCAGTTGCTTGGCCGCCCAGACTCAGCACAGCACGGAGAGCACCAGGCTCCCATGGCCCCTGGCTCGGTTCCACAGCCCCACACACCCGGATCTTGACTCCATGAGCGCACAGATGGTGCCTGACAGACGTCATTTCCCTAGTGCTCTCCTCCCCAGCAGAGCCGTGTGCAGGTGGTTGGGGCCTGCCCCTGCGTGTCTGGGCTCCCGCCCACAGCCCCAGCTCAGGGGAAGCAGCCCCTGAGCCAAGACCTGCAGGAGGCGCGGGGCATCCCTGCCTGGAAGCCAAGTGCACAGTACGCGGGGAAGCGAGCCTCCTTGGGAAGAGTCGAGGGAGCCAAGCCGCTTGCAGCTGCCATCCCTGCTTGGGCGGAGCCGAGTGCGCCTCCAGGACGGCAGAGCTCCAGCTCTGCTCAGAGGCCGGATCTAGTCAAGTTCCTTGCGCGAGGCTGCTCTGCCCTGTGCGAGACTTGCCCAGGCTTGCCTCGCTGCTAGCCTTCCTGCCCAGGAAGGAGCAGGCTGTGCGATGCTGGGAGAGGCCACTGGAACCTTCCTGGCGTCAGCTCCGCTCCTGCCTTGCCTTTGCACCCAGTCCCCAGGCGTCCTCGGGGAGGGCTTAGGGGCCGGTGGGTTGCACACTGTCAAGCGCTCCAGCAGTGAGGTCTCTATTAGAGGGAAGGGGAGGGCAAGTGCAGGGCTCCTCCAGCGGTTGCTTGGCCGCCCAGACTCAGTGCCGCACGGAGAGCAAAAGTCTCACAGGTCCCCTGGCTGTGGTCTGCAGCCCCACACACCCGGAGGCTGACTCCGTGGGCGCCCAGAAGTTGCCTGACAGACGTCATTTCCCTAGCGCTCTCCTCCCCAGCAGAGACGTGTGCAGGTGGTGGGGCCTGCCCCTGCGTGTTGGGCTCCCGCCCACAGCCCCAGCTCAGGGGAAGCAGCCCCTGAGCCAAGACGTGTAGGAGGCGCGGGGCGCCCCCACCTGGAAGCTTAGTGCACAGCAGGCGGGAGGCGGACTCCTCGGGGGAAGAGGAGGCAGCACAGCTGCGTGCCGCTGCAATCACTTCTTGGGCGGAGCCCAGTGCACCTCCAGGACGGCAGAGCTCCAGCTCTGCTCAGAGGCCCGATCTGGCAGAGTTCCTGGCGTGAGGCTGCTCTGCCCTGGGCGAGCCTGCCCAGACTTGCCTCTCTGCTAGGCTTCCTGACCAGGAAGGAGCAGGCTGCGGGAGACTGGGAGACGCTCCTGGCGCCTTCCTGGCCTCAGCTCCACTCCTGCCTTGCCTTTGCACCTAATCCCCAGGCGTCCTTGCGGAGGACTTAGGGGCCGGTGGGTTGCACACTGCCAAGGGCTCCAGCAATGAGAGCTCTGTCATAGGGAAGGGAATGGCACCAGCAGGGCTCCTCCAGCGGTTGCATGGCAGCCCAGACTCAGCACAGCACGGAGAGCACCAGGCTCCCATGGCCCCTGGCTCGGTTCCACAGCCCCACACACCCGGAGGCTGACTTCGTGAGCGCCCAGAAGGTGCCTGACAGACGTCATTTCCTTAGCGATCTCCTCCCCAGCAGAGACGTGTGCAGGTGGCGGGGCCTGCCCCTGCGTGTCTGGGCTCCCGCCCACAGCCCCAGTTCAGGGGAAGCAGCCCCTGAGCCAAGACCTGTAGGAGGCGCGGGGCGCCCCCGCCTGGTAGCCTAGTGCACGTCATGCGGAATGCGGACTCCTCGGGGGAAGAGGAGGCAGCCCAGCCGCGTGCGGCTGCAAGCCCTCCTTGGGCGGAGCCGATTGCGCCTCCAGTACGCATCGCTCCAGCTCTGCTCAGAGGCCCGATTTTGCAGAGGTCCTGGCGTCAGGCTGCTTTACCCTGGGCGAGCCTTGCCCAGACTTATCTGGCTGCTAGGCTTCCTGCCCAGGAAGGAGCAGGCTGCGTGTGGCTGGGAGACGCCACTGGCGCCTTCCTGGCATCAGCTCCCCTCCTGCCTTGCCTTTGCAACTAGGCCCCAGACGTCCTTTGGGAGGTCTTAGGGGCCGGTGCGTTGCACACTGCCAAGGGCTCCAGCAGTGAGAGCTCTGTCAGAGGGAAGGGAAGGGCAAGTGCAGGGCTCCTCCGGCGGTTGCTTGGCCGCCAATTCTCAGTGCCGCACGGAGAGCATCCGGCTCCCAGGGCCCCTGGCTGGGGTCTGCAGCCCCGCACTCCTGGAGGCTGACTCCATGCCTGCCCAGCAGATGCCTGACAGACGTAGTTTCCCCAGCGCTCTCCTCCACAGCAGAGACGTGTGCAGGTGGTTGGGGCCTGCCCCTGCGTGTCTGGGCTCCTGCCCACAGCCCCAGCTCAGGGGTAGCAGCCCCTTAGCCAAGACCTGCAGCATGCGAGTGGCGCCCCTGCCTGCAAGCCAAGTGCACAGCATCTGGGGAAGCGAGCCTCCTCGGGGGAAGACGAGGCAGCCCAGCCGCCTGAGGCTGAAAGCCCTGCTTGGGCGGCTCCGAGTGCGCCTCCCTTTCGGCAGAATTCCATCTCTGCTCAGAGGCCCGAACTGTCAGAGTTCCTGGCGGGAGGTTGCTCTGCCCTGGGCAAGCCTTGCCCAGACTTGCCTGGCTGCTAGGCTTCCTGCCCACGAAGGAGCAGGCTGGGCGAGGCTGAGAGACGCCACTGGCGCCTTCCTGGCATAAGCTCCGCTCCTGCCTTGCCTTTGCACCTTTGCCCCAGGCTTCCTTGGGGAGGGCTTAGGGGCCGGAGGGTTCACACTACCAAGGGCTCCAGCAGTGAGAGGTCTGTCAGAGGGAAGGGAAGGGGATGTGCAGTGTTCCTCCAGCAGTTGCTTGGCCGCCCAGACTCAGCACAGCACGGAGAGCACCAGGCTCCCATGGCCCCTGGCTCGGTTCCACAGCCCCACACACCCGGATCTTGACTCCATGAGCGCACAGATGGTGCCTGACAGACGTCATTTCCCTAGTGCTCTCCTCCCCAGCAGAGCCGTGTGCAGGTGGTTGGGGCCTGCCCCTGCGTGTCTGGGCTCCCGCCCACAGCCCCAGCTCAGGGGAAGCAGCCCCTGAGCCAAGACCTGCAGGAGGCGCGGGGCATCCCTGCCTGGAAGCCAAGTGCACAGTACGCGGGGAAGCGAGCCTCCTTGGGAAGAGTCGAGGGAGCCAAGCCGCTTGCAGCTGCCATCCCTGCTTGGGCGGAGCCGAGTGCGCCTCCAGGACGGCAGAGCTCCAGCTCTGCTCAGAGGCCGGATCTAGTCAAGTTCCTTGCGCGAGGCTGCTCTGCCCTGTGCGAGACTTGCCCAGGCTTGCCTCGCTGCTAGCCTTCCTGCCCAGGAAGGAGCAGGCTGTGCGATGCTGGGAGAGGCCACTGGCACCTTCCTGGCGTCAGCTCCGCTCCTGCCTTGCCTTTGCACCCAGTCCCCAGGCGTCCTCGGGGAGGGCTTAGGGGCCGGTGGGTTGCACACTGTCAAGCGCTCCAGCAGTGAGGTCTCTATTAGAGGGAAGGGGAGGGCAAGTGCAGGGCTCCTCCAGCGGTTGCTTGGCCGCCCAGACTCAGTGCCGCACGGAGAGCAAAAGTCTCACAGGTCCCCTGGCTGTGGTCTGCAGCCCCACACACCCGGAGGCTGACTCCGTGGGCGCCCAGAAGTTGCCTGACAGACGTCATTTCCCTAGCGCTCTCCTCCCCAGCAGAGACGTGTGCAGGTGGTGGGGCCTGCCCCTGCGTGTTGGGCTCCCGCCCACAGCCCCAGCTCAGGGGAAGCAGCCCCTGAGCCAAGACGTGTAGGAGGCGCGGGGCGCCCCCACCTGGAAGCTTAGTGCACAGCAGGCGGGAGGCGGACTCCTCGGGGGAAGAGGAGGCAGCACAGCTGCGTGCGGCTGCAATCACTTCTTGGGCGGAGCCCAGTGCACCTCCAGGACGGCAGAGCTCCAGCTCTGCTCAGAGGCCCGATCTGGCAGAGTTCCTGGCGTGAGGCTGCTCTGCCCTGGGCGAGCCTGCCCAGACTTGCCTCTCTGCTAGGCTTCCTGACCAGGAAGGAGCAGGCTGCGGGAGACTGGGAGACGCTCCTGGCGCCTTCCTGGCCTCAGCTCCACTCCTGCCTTGCCTTTGCACCTAATCCCCAGGCGTCCTTGCGGAGGACTTAGGGGCCGGTGGGTTGCACACTGCCAAGGGCTCCAGCAATGAGAGCTCTGTCATAGGGAAGGGAATGGCACCAGCAGGGCTCCTCCAGCGGTTGCATGGCAGCCCAGACTCAGCACAGCACGGAGAGCACCAGGCTCCCATGGCCCCTGGCTCGGTTCCACAGCCCCACACACCCGGAGGCTGACTCCGTGAGCGCCCAGAAGGTGCCTGACAGACGTCATTTCCTTAGCGATCTCCTCCCCAGCAGAGACGTGTGCAGGTGGCGGGGCCTGCCCCTGCGTGTCTGGGCTCCCGCCCACAGCCCCAGTTCAGGGGAAGCAGCCCCTGAGCCAAGACCTGTAGGAGGCGCGGGGCGCCCCCGCCTGGTAGCCTAGTGCACGTCATGCGGAATGCGGACTCCTCGGGGGAAGAGGAGGCAGCCCAGCCGCGTGCGGCTGCAAGCCCTCCTTGGGCGGAGCCGATTGCGCCTCCAGTACGCATCGCTCCAGCTCTGCTCAGAGGCCCGATTTTGCAGAGGTCCTGGCGTCAGGCTGCTTTACCCTGGGCGAGCCTTGCCCAGACTTATCTGGCTGCTAGGCTTCCTGCCCAGGAAGGAGCAGGCTGCGTGTGGCTGGGAGACGCCACTGGCGCCTTCCTGGCATCAGCTCCCCTCCTGCCTTGCCTTTGCAACTAGGCCCCAGACGTCCTTTGGGAGGTCTTAGGGGCCGGTGCGTTGCACACTGCCAAGGGCTCCAGCAGTGAGAGCTCTGTCAGAGGGAAGGGAAGGGCAAGTGCAGGGCTCCTCCGGCGGTTGCTTGGCCGCCAATTCTCAGTGCCGCACGGAGAGCATCCGGCTCCCAGGGCCCCTGGCTGGGGTCTGCAGCCCCGCACTCCTGGAGGCTGACTCCATGCCTGCCCAGCAGATGCCTGACAGACGTAGTTTCCCCAGCGCTCTCCTCCACAGCAGAGACGTGTGCAGGTGGTTGGGGCCTGCCCCTGCGTGTCTGGGCTCCTGCCCACAGCCCCAGCTCAGGGGTAGCAGCCCCTTAGCCAAGACCTGCAGCATGCGAGTGGCGCCCCTGCCTGCAAGCCAAGTGCACAGCATCTGGGGAAGCGAGCCTCCTCGGGGGAAGACGAGGCAGCCCAGCCGCCTGAGGCTGAAAGCCCTGCTTGGGCGGCTCCGAGTGCGCCTCCCTTTCGGCAGAATTCCATCTCTGCTCAGAGGCCCGAACTGTCAGAGTTCCTGGCGGGAGGTTGCTCTGCCCTGGGCAAGCCTTGCCCAGACTTGCCTGGCTGCTAGGCTTCCTGCCCACGAAGGAGCAGGCTGGGCGAGGCTGAGAGACGCCACTGGCGCCTTCCTGGCATAAGCTCCGCTCCTGCCTTGCCTTTGCACCTTTGCCCCAGGCTTCCTTGGGGAGGGCTTAGGGGCCGGAGGGTTCACACTACCAAGGGCTCCAGCAGTGAGAGGTCTGTCAGAGGGAAGGGAAGGGGATGTGCAGTGTTCCTCCAGCAGTTGCTTGGCCGCCCAGACTCAGCACAGCACGGAGAGCACCAGGCTCCCATGGCCCCTGGCTCGGTTCCACAGCCCCACACACCCGGATCTTGACTCCATGAGCGCACAGATGGTGCCTGACAGACGTCATTTCCCTAGTGCTCTCCTCCCCAGCAGAGCCGTGTGCAGGTGGTTGGGGCCTGCCCCTGCGTGTCTGGGCTCCCGCCCACAGCCCCAGCTCAGGGGAAGCAGCCCCTGAGCCAAGACCTGCAGGAGGCGCGGGGCATCCCTGCCTGGAAGCCAAGTGCACAGTACGCGGGGAAGCGAGCCTCCTTGGGAAGAGTCGAGGGAGCCAAGCCGCTTGCAGCTGCCATCCCTGCTTGGGCGGAGCCGAGTGCGCCTCCAGGACGGCAGAGCTCCAGCTCTGCTCAGAGGCCGGATCTAGTCAAGTTCCTTGCGCGAGGCTGCTCTGCCCTGTGCGAGACTTGCCCAGGCTTGCCTCGCTGCTAGCCTTCCTGCCCAGGAAGGAGCAGGCTGTGCGATGCTGGGAGAGGCCACTGGAACCTTCCTGGCGTCAGCTCCGCTCCTGCCTTGCCTTTGCACCCAGTCCCCAGGCGTCCTCGGGGAGGGCTTAGGGGCCGGTGGGTTGCACACTGTCAAGCGCTCCAGCAGTGAGGTCTCTATTAGAGGGAAGGGGAGGGCAAGTGCAGGGCTCCTCCAGCGGTTGCTTGGCCGCCCAGACTCAGTGCCGCACGGAGAGCAAAAGTCTCACAGGTCCCCTGGCTGTGGTCTGCAGCCCCACACACCCGGAGGCTGACTCCGTGGGCGCCCAGAAGTTGCCTGACAGACGTCATTTCCCTAGCGCTCTCCTCCCCAGCAGAGACGTGTGCAGGTGGTGGGGCCTGCCCCTGCGTGTTGGGCTCCCGCCCACAGCCCCAGCTCAGGGGAAGCAGCCCCTGAGCCAAGACGTGTAGGAGGCGCGGGGCGCCCCCACCTGGAAGCTTAGTGCACAGCAGGCGGGAGGCGGACTCCTCGGGGGAAGAGGAGGCAGCACAGCTGCGTGCGGCTGCAATCACTTCTTGGGCGGAGCCCAGTGCACCTCCAGGACGGCAGAGCTCCAGCTCTGCTCAGAGGCCCGATCTGGCAGAGTTCCTGGCGTGAGGCTGCTCTGCCCTGGGCGAGCCTGCCCAGACTTGCCTCTCTGCTAGGCTTCCTGACCAGGAAGGAGCAGGCTGCGGGAGACTGGGAGACGCTCCTGGCGCCTTCCTGGCCTCAGCTCCACTCCTGCCTTGCCTTTGCACCTAATCCCCAGGCGTCCTTGCGGAGGACTTAGGGGCCGGTGGGTTGCACACTGCCAAGGGCTCCAGCAATGAGAGCTCTGTCATAGGGAAGGGAATGGCACCAGCAGGGCTCCTCCAGCGGTTGCATGGCAGCCCAGACTCAGCACAGCACGGAGAGCACCAGGCTCCCATGGCCCCTGGCTCGGTTCCACAGCCCCACACACCCGGAGGCTGACTCCGTGAGCGCCCAGAAGGTGCCTGACAGACGTCATTTCCTTAGCGATCTCCTCCCCAGCAGAGACGTGTGCAGGTGGCGGGGCCTGCCCCTGCGTGTCTGGGCTCCCGCCCACAGCCCCAGTTCAGGGGAAGCAGCCCCTGAGCCAAGACCTGTAGGAGGCGCGGGGCGCCCCCGCCTGGTAGCCTAGTGCACGTCATGCGGAATGCGGACTCCTCGGGGGAAGAGGAGGCAGCCCAGCCGCGTGCGGCTGCAAGCCCTCCTTGGGCGGAGCCGATTGCGCCTCCAGTACGCATCGCTCCAGCTCTGCTCAGAGGCCCGATTTTGCAGAGGTCCTGGCGTCAGGCTGCTTTACCCTGGGCGAGCCTTGCCCAGACTTATCTGGCTGCTAGGCTTCCTGCCCAGGAAGGAGCAGGCTGCGTGTGGCTGGGAGACGCCACTGGCGCCTTCCTGGCATCAGCTCCCCTCCTGCCTTGCCTTTGCAACTAGGCCCCAGACGTCCTTTGGGAGGTCTTAGGGGCCGGTGCGTTGCACACTGCCAAGGGCTCCAGCAGTGAGAGCTCTGTCAGAGGGAAGGGAAGGGCAAGTGCAGGGCTCCTCCGGCGGTTGCTTGGCCGCCAATTCTCAGTGCCGCACGGAGAGCATCCGGCTCCCAGGGCCCCTGGCTGGGGTCTGCAGCCCCGCACTCCTGGAGGCTGACTCCATGCCTGCCCAGCAGATGCCTGACAGACGTAGTTTCCCCAGCGCTCTCCTCCACAGCAGAGACGTGTGCAGGTGGTTGGGGCCTGCCCCTGCGTGTCTGGGCTCCTGCCCACAGCCCCAGCTCAGGGGTAGCAGCCCCTTAGCCAAGACCTGCAGCATGCGAGTGGCGCCCCTGCCTGCAAGCCAAGTGCACAGCATCTGGGGAAGCGAGCCTCCTCGGGGGAAGACGAGGCAGCCCAGCCGCCTGAGGCTGAAAGCCCTGCTTGGGCGGCTCCGAGTGCGCCTCCCTTTCGGCAGAATTCCATCTCTGCTCAGAGGCCCGAACTGTCAGAGTTCCTGGCGGGAGGTTGCTCTGCCCTGGGCAAGCCTTGCCCAGACTTGCCTGGCTGCTAGGCTTCCTGCCCACGAAGGAGCAGGCTGGGCGAGGCTGAGAGACGCCACTGGCGCCTTCCTGGCATAAGCTCCGCTCCTGCCTTGCCTTTGCACCTTTGCCCCAGGCTTCCTTGGGGAGGGCTTAGGGGCCGGAGGGTTCACACTACCAAGGGCTCCAGCAGTGAGAGGTCTGTCAGAGGGAAGGGAAGGGGATGTGCAGTGTTCCTCCAGCAGTTGCTTGGCCGCCCAGACTCAGCACAGCACGGAGAGCACCAGGCTCCCATGGCCCCTGGCTCGGTTCCACAGCCCCACACACCCGGATCTTGACTCCATGAGCGCACAGATGGTGCCTGACAGACGTCATTTCCCTAGTGCTCTCCTCCCCAGCAGAGCCGTGTGCAGGTGGTTGGGGCCTGCCCCTGCGTGTCTGGGCTCCCGCCCACAGCCCCAGCTCAGGGGAAGCAGCCCCTGAGCCAAGACCTGCAGGAGGCGCGGGGCATCCCTGCCTGGAAGCCAAGTGCACAGTACGCGGGGAAGCGAGCCTCCTTGGGAAGAGTCGAGGGAGCCAAGCCGCTTGCAGCTGCCATCCCTGCTTGGGCGGAGCCGAGTGCGCCTCCAGGACGGCAGAGCTCCAGCTCTGCTCAGAGGCCGGATCTAGTCAAGTTCCTTGCGCGAGGCTGCTCTGCCCTGTGCGAGACTTGCCCAGGCTTGCCTCGCTGCTAGCCTTCCTGCCCAGGAAGGAGCAGGCTGTGCGATGCTGGGAGAGGCCACTGGAACCTTCCTGGCGTCAGCTCCGCTCCTGCCTTGCCTTTGCACCCAGTCCCCAGGCGTCCTCGGGGAGGGCTTAGGGGCCGGTGGGTTGCACACTGTCAAGCGCTCCAGCAGTGAGGTCTCTATTAGAGGGAAGGGGAGGGCAAGTGCAGGGCTCCTCCAGCGGTTGCTTGGCCGCCCAGACTCAGTGCCGCACGGAGAGCAAAAGTCTCACAGGTCCCCTGGCTGTGGTCTGCAGCCCCACACACCCGGAGGCTGACTCCGTGGGCGCCCAGAAGTTGCCTGACAGACGTCATTTCCCTAGCGCTCTCCTCCCCAGCAGAGACGTGTGCAGGTGGTGGGGCCTGCCCCTGCGTGTTGGGCTCCCGCCCACAGCCCCAGCTCAGGGGAAGCAGCCCCTGAGCCAAGACGTGTAGGAGGCGCGGGGCGCCCCCACCTGGAAGCTTAGTGCACAGCAGGCGGGAGGCGGACTCCTCGGGGGAAGAGGAGGCAGCACAGCTGCGTGCGGCTGCAATCACTTCTTGGGCGGAGCCCAGTGCACCTCCAGGACGGCAGAGCTCCAGCTCTGCTCAGAGGCCCGATCTGGCAGAGTTCCTGGCGTGAGGCTGCTCTGCCCTGGGCGAGCCTGCCCAGACTTGCCTCTCTGCTAGGCTTCCTGACCAGGAAGGAGCAGGCTGCGGGAGACTGGGAGACGCTCCTGGCGCCTTCCTGGCCTCAGCTCCACTCCTGCCTTGCCTTTGCACCTAATCCCCAGGCGTCCTTGCGGAGGACTTAGGGGCCGGTGGGTTGCACACTGCCAAGGGCTCCAGCAATGAGAGCTCTGTCATAGGGAAGGGAATGGCACCAGCAGGGCTCCTCCAGCGGTTGCATGGCAGCCCAGACTCAGCACAGCACGGAGAGCACCAGGCTCCCATGGCCCCTGGCTCGGTTCCACAGCCCCACACACCCGGAGGCTGACTCCGTGAGCGCCCAGAAGGTGCCTGACAGACGTCATTTCCTTAGCGATCTCCTCCCCAGCAGAGACGTGTGCAGGTGGCGGGGCCTGCCCCTGCGTGTCTGGGCTCCCGCCCACAGCCCCAGTTCAGGGGAAGCAGCCCCTGAGCCAAGACCTGTAGGAGGCGCGGGGCGCCCCCGCCTGGTAGCCTAGTGCACGTCATGCGGAATGCGGACTCCTCGGGGGAAGAGGAGGCAGCCCAGCCGCGTGCGGCTGCAAGCCCTCCTTGGGCGGAGCCGATTGCGCCTCCAGTACGCATCGCTCCAGCTCTGCTCAGAGGCCCGATTTTGCAGAGGTCCTGGCGTCAGGCTGCTTTACCCTGGGCGAGCCTTGCCCAGACTTATCTGGCTGCTAGGCTTCCTGCCCAGGAAGGAGCAGGCTGCGTGTGGCTGGGAGACGCCACTGGCGCCTTCCTGGCATCAGCTCCCCTCCTGCCTTGCCTTTGCAACTAGGCCCCAGACGTCCTTTGGGAGGTCTTAGGGGCCGGTGCGTTGCACACTGCCAAGGGCTCCAGCAGTGAGAGCTCTGTCAGAGGGAAGGGAAGGGCAAGTGCAGGGCTCCTCCGGCGGTTGCTTGGCCGCCAATTCTCAGTGCCGCACGGAGAGCATCCGGCTCCCAGGGCCCCTGGCTGGGGTCTGCAGCCCCGCACTCCTGGAGGCTGACTCCATGCCTGCCCAGCAGATGCCTGACAGACGTAGTTTCCCCAGCGCTCTCCTCCACAGCAGAGACGTGTGCAGGTGGTTGGGGCCTGCCCCTGCGTGTCTGGGCTCCTGCCCACAGCCCCAGCTCAGGGGTAGCAGCCCCTTAGCCAAGACCTGCAGCATGCGAGTGGCGCCCCTGCCTGCAAGCCAAGTGCACAGCATCTGGGGAAGCGAGCCTCCTCGGGGGAAGACGAGGCAGCCCAGCCGCCTGAGGCTGAAAGCCCTGCTTGGGCGGCTCCGAGTGCGCCTCCCTTTCGGCAGAATTCCATCTCTGCTCAGAGGCCCGAACTGTCAGAGTTCCTGGCGGGAGGTTGCTCTGCCCTGGGCAAGCCTTGCCCAGACTTGCCTGGCTGCTAGGCTTCCTGCCCACGAAGGAGCAGGCTGGGCGAGGCTGAGAGACGCCACTGGCGCCTTCCTGGCATAAGCTCCGCTCCTGCCTTGCCTTTGCACCTTTGCCCCAGGCTTCCTTGGGGAGGGCTTAGGGGCCGGAGGGTTCACACTACCAAGGGCTCCAGCAGTGAGAGGTCTGTCAGAGGGAAGGGAAGGGGATGTGCAGTGTTCCTCCAGCAGTTGCTTGGCCGCCCAGACTCAGCACAGCACGGAGAGCACCAGGCTCCCATGGCCCCTGGCTCGGTTCCACAGCCCCACACACCCGGATCTTGACTCCATGAGCGCACAGATGGTGCCTGACAGACGTCATTTCCCTAGTGCTCTCCTCCCCAGCAGAGCCGTGTGCAGGTGGTTGGGGCCTGCCCCTGCGTGTCTGGGCTCCCGCCCACAGCCCCAGCTCAGGGGAAGCAGCCCCTGAGCCAAGACCTGCAGGAGGCGCGGGGCATCCCTGCCTGGAAGCCAAGTGCACAGTACGCGGGGAAGCGAGCCTCCTTGGGAAGAGTCGAGGGAGCCAAGCCGCTTGCAGCTGCCATCCCTGCTTGGGCGGAGCCGAGTGCGCCTCCAGGACGGCAGAGCTCCAGCTCTGCTCAGAGGCCGGATCTAGTCAAGTTCCTTGCGCGAGGCTGCTCTGCCCTGTGCGAGACTTGCCCAGGCTTGCCTCGCTGCTAGCCTTCCTGCCCAGGAAGGAGCAGGCTGTGCGATGCTGGGAGAGGCCACTGGAACCTTCCTGGCGTCAGCTCCGCTCCTGCCTTGCCTTTGCACCCAGTCCCCAGGCGTCCTCGGGGAGGGCTTAGGGGCCGGTGGGTTGCACACTGTCAAGCGCTCCAGCAGTGAGGTCTCTATTAGAGGGAAGGGGAGGGCAAGTGCAGGGCTCCTCCAGCGGTTGCTTGGCCGCCCAGACTCAGTGCCGCACGGAGAGCAAAAGTCTCACAGGTCCCCTGGCTGTGGTCTGCAGCCCCACACACCCGGAGGCTGACTCCGTGGGCGCCCAGAAGTTGCCTGACAGACGTCATTTCCCTAGCGCTCTCCTCCCCAGCAGAGACGTGTGCAGGTGGTGGGGCCTGCCCCTGCGTGTTGGGCTCCCGCCCACAGCCCCAGCTCAGGGGAAGCAGCCCCTGAGCCAAGACGTGTAGGAGGCGCGGGGCGCCCCCACCTGGAAGCTTAGTGCACAGCAGGCGGGAGGCGGACTCCTCGGGGGAAGAGGAGGCAGCACAGCTGCGTGCGGCTGCAATCACTTCTTGGGCGGAGCCCAGTGCACCTCCAGGACGGCAGAGCTCCAGCTCTGCTCAGAGGCCCGATCTGGCAGAGTTCCTGGCGTGAGGCTGCTCTGCCCTGGGCGAGCCTGCCCAGACTTGCCTCTCTGCTAGGCTTCCTGACCAGGAAGGAGCAGGCTGCGGGAGACTGGGAGACGCTCCTGGCGCCTTCCTGGCCTCAGCTCCACTCCTGCCTTGCCTTTGCACCTAATCCCCAGGCGTCCTTGCGGAGGACTTAGGGGCCGGTGGGTTGCACACTGCCAAGGGCTCCAGCAATGAGAGCTCTGTCATAGGGAAGGGAATGGCACCAGCAGGGCTCCTCCAGCGGTTGCATGGCAGCCCAGACTCAGCACAGCACGGAGAGCACCAGGCTCCCATGGCCCCTGGCTCGGTTCCACAGCCCCACACACCCGGAGGCTGACTCCGTGAGCGCCCAGAAGGTGCCTGACAGACGTCATTTCCTTAGCGATCTCCTCCCCAGCAGAGACGTGTGCAGGTGGCGGGGCCTGCCCCTGCGTGTCTGGGCTCCCGCCCACAGCCCCAGTTCAGGGGAAGCAGCCCCTGAGCCAAGACCTGTAGGAGGCGCGGGGCGCCCCCGCCTGGTAGCCTAGTGCACGTCATGCGGAATGCGGACTCCTCGGGGGAAGAGGAGGCAGCCCAGCCGCGTGCGGCTGCAAGCCCTCCTTGGGCGGAGCCGATTGCGCCTCCAGTACGCATCGCTCCAGCTCTGCTCAGAGGCCCGATTTTGCAGAGGTCCTGGCGTCAGGCTGCTTTACCCTGGGCGAGCCTTGCCCAGACTTATCTGGCTGCTAGGCTTCCTGCCCAGGAAGGAGCAGGCTGCGTGTGGCTGGGAGACGCCACTGGCGCCTTCCTGGCATCAGCTCCCCTCCTGCCTTGCCTTTGCAACTAGGCCCCAGACGTCCTTTGGGAGGTCTTAGGGGCCGGTGCGTTGCACACTGCCAAGGGCTCCAGCAGTGAGAGCTCTGTCAGAGGGAAGGGAAGGGCAAGTGCAGGGCTCCTCCGGCGGTTGCTTGGCCGCCAATTCTCAGTGCCGCACGGAGAGCATCCGGCTCCCAGGGCCCCTGGCTGGGGTCTGCAGCCCCGCACTCCTGGAGGCTGACTCCATGCCTGCCCAGCAGATGCCTGACAGACGTAGTTTCCCCAGCGCTCTCCTCCACAGCAGAGACGTGTGCAGGTGGTTGGGGCCTGCCCCTGCGTGTCTGGGCTCCTGCCCACAGCCCCAGCTCAGGGGTAGCAGCCCCTTAGCCAAGACCTGCAGCATGCGAGTGGCGCCCCTGCCTGCAAGCCAAGTGCACAGCATCTGGGGAAGCGAGCCTCCTCGGGGGAAGACGAGGCAGCCCAGCCGCCTGAGGCTGAAAGCCCTGCTTGGGCGGCTCCGAGTGCGCCTCCCTTTCGGCAGAATTCCATCTCTGCTCAGAGGCCCGAACTGTCAGAGTTCCTGGCGGGAGGTTGCTCTGCCCTGGGCAAGCCTTGCCCAGACTTGCCTGGCTGCTAGGCTTCCTGCCCACGAAGGAGCAGGCTGGGCGAGGCTGAGAGACGCCACTGGCGCCTTCCTGGCATAAGCTCCGCTCCTGCCTTGCCTTTGCACCTTTGCCCCAGGCTTCCTTGGGGAGGGCTTAGGGGCCGGAGGGTTCACACTACCAAGGGCTCCAGCAGTGAGAGGTCTGTCAGAGGGAAGGGAAGGGGATGTGCAGTGTTCCTCCAGCAGTTGCTTGGCCGCCCAGACTCAGCACAGCACGGAGAGCACCAGGCTCCCATGGCCCCTGGCTCGGTTCCACAGCCCCACACACCCGGATCTTGACTCCATGAGCGCACAGATGGTGCCTGACAGACGTCATTTCCCTAGTGCTCTCCTCCCCAGCAGAGCCGTGTGCAGGTGGTTGGGGCCTGCCCCTGCGTGTCTGGGCTCCCGCCCACAGCCCCAGCTCAGGGGAAGCAGCCCCTGAGCCAAGACGTGTAGGAGGCGCGGGGCGCCCCCGCCTGGAAGCTTAGTGCACAGCAGGCGGGAGGCGGACTCCTCGGGGGAAGAGGAGGCAGCCCAGCTGCGTGCGGCTGCAATCACTTCTTGGGCGGGGCCCAGTGCACCTCCAGGACGGCAGAGCTCCAGCTCTGCTCAGAGGCCCGATCTGGCAGAGTTCCTGGCGTGAGACTGCTCTGCCGTGGGCGAGCCTTGCCCAGACTTGCCTCGCTGCTTGCTTTCCTGAC
The DNA here is from genome assembly GCF_023091745.1 of Budorcas taxicolor. Taxonomy (NCBI): domain Eukaryota; kingdom Metazoa; phylum Chordata; class Mammalia; order Artiodactyla; family Bovidae; genus Budorcas; species Budorcas taxicolor. Next base: position 205,833 of record NW_026291664.1, read on the forward strand.
CAGGAAGGAGCAGGCTGCGCGAGACTGGGAAACTCTACTGGCGCCTTAATGGCCTCAGCTCCACTCCTGCCTTGCCTTTGCACCCAGGCCCCAGCCTTCCTTGGGGAGGGCTTAGGGGCCGGTGGGTTGCACACTGCCAAGGGCTCCAGCACTGAGAGCTCTGTCATAGGGAAGGGAATGGCACCTGCAGGCCTCCTCCAGCGGTTGCCTGGCCGCCCAGACTCAGCACAGTACGGAGAGCACCTGGCTCCCAAGGGCCCCTGGCTGGGGTCTGCAGCCGCACACACCCGGAGGCTGACTCCGTGAGCGACCAGAAGGTGCCTGACAGACGTCATTTCCCTAGTGTTCTCCTCCCCAGCAGAGCCGTGTGCAGGTGGTTGGGGCCTGCCCCTGCGTGTCTGGGCTCCCGCCCACAGCCCCAGCTCAGGGGAAGCAGCCCCTGAGCCAAGACCTGCAGGAGGCGCGGGGCGTCCCTGCCTGGAAGCCAAGTGCACAGTACGCGGGGAAGCGAGACTCCTTGGGAAGAGTCGAGGGAGCCAAGCCGCTTGCAGCTGCCATCCCTGCTTGGGCGGAGCCGAGTGCGCCTCCAGGACGGCAGAGCTCCAGCTCTGCTCAGAGGCCGGATCTAGTCAAGTTCCTTGCGCGAGGCTGCTCTGCCCTGTGCGAGACTTGCCCAGGCTTGCCTCGCTGCTAGCCTTCCTGCCCAGGAAGGAGCAGGCTGTGCGATGCTGGGAGAGGCCACTGGCACCTTCCTGGCGTCAGCTCCGCTCCTGCCTTGCCTTTGCACCCAGTCCCCAGGCGTCCTCGGGGAGGGCTTAGGGGCCGGTGGGTTGCACACTGTCAAGCGCTCCAGCAGTGAGGTCTCTATTAGAGGGAAGGGGAGGGCAAGTGCAGGGCTCCTCCAGCGGTTGCTTGGCCGCCCAGACTCAGTGCCGCACGGAGAGCAAAAGTCTCACAGGTCCCCTGGCTGTGGTCTGCAGCCCCACACACCCGGAGGCTGACTCCGTGGGTGCCCAGAAGTTGCCTGACAGACGTCATTTCCCTAGCGCTCTCCTCCCCAGCAGAGACGTGTGCAGGTGGTGGGGCCTGCCCCTGCGTGTTGGGCTCCCGCCCACAGCCCCAGCTCAGGGGAAGCAGCCCCTGAGCCAAGACGTGTAGGAGGCACGGGGCGCCCCCGCCTGGAAGCTCAGTGCACAGCAGGCGGGAGGCGGACTCCTCGGGGGAAGAGGAGGCAGCCCAGCTGCGTGCGGCTGCAATCACTTCTTGGGCGGAGCCCAGTGCACCTCCAGGACGGCAGAGCTCCAGCTCTGCTCAGAGGCCCGATCTGGCAGAGTTCCTGGCGTGAGGCTGCTCTGCGCTGGGCGATCCTGCCCAGACTTGCCTCTCTGCTAGGCTTCCTGACCAGGAAGGAGCAGGCTGCGGGAGACTGGGAGACGATACTGGCGCCTTCCTGGCCTCAGCTCCACTCCTGCCTTGCCTTTGCACCTAATCCCCAGGCGTCCTTGCGGAGGACTTAGGGGCCGGTGGGTTGCACACTGCCAAGGGCTCCAGCAATGAGAGCTCTGTCATAGGGAAGGGAATGGCACCAGCAGGGCTCCTCCAGCGGTTGCATGGCAGCCCAGACTCAGCACAGCACGGAGAGCACCAGGCTCCCATGGCCCCTGGCTCGGTTCCACAGCCCCACACACCCGGAGGCTGACTCCGTGAGCGCCCAGAAGGTGCCTGACAGACGTCATTTCCTTAGCGATCTCCTCCCCAGCAGAGACGTGTGCAGGTGGCGGGGCCTGCCCCTGCGTGTCTGGGCTCCCGCCCACAGCCCCAGTTCAGGGGAAGCAGCCCCTGAGCCAAGACCTGTAGGAGGCGCGGGGCGCCCCCGCCTCGTAGCCTAGTGCACATCATGCGGAATGCGGACTCCTCGGGGGAAGAGGAGGCAGCCCAGCCGCGTGCGGCTGCAAGCCCTCCTTGGGCGGAGCCGATTGCGCCTCCAGTACGCATCGCTCCAGCTCTGCTCAGAGGCCCGATTTTGCAGAGGTCCTGGCGTCAGGCTGCTTTACCCTGGGCGAGCCTTGCCCAGACTTATCTGGCTGCTAGGCTTCCTGCCCAGGAAGGAGCAGGCTGCGTGTGGCTGGGAGACGCCACTGGCGCCTTCCTGGCATCAGCTCCCCTCCTGCCTTGCCTTTGCAACTAGGCCCCAGACGTCCTTTGGGAGGTCTTAGGGGCCGGTGTGTTGCACACTGCCAAGGGCTCCAGCAGTGAGAGCTCTGTCAGAGGGAAGGGAAGGGCAAGTGCAGGGCTCCTCCGGCGGTTGCTTGGCCGCCAATTCTCAGTGCCGCACGGAGAGCATCCGGCTCCCAGGGCCCCTGGCTGGGGTCTGCAGCCCCGCACTCCTGGAGGCTGACTCCATGCCTGCCCAGCAGATGCCTGACAGACGTATTTTCCCCAGCGCTCTCCTCCACAGCAGAGACGTGTGCAGGTGGTTGGGGCCTGCCCCTGCGTGTCTGGGCTCCTGCCCACAGCCCCAGCTCAGGGGTAGCAGCCCCTTAGCCAAGACCTGCAGCATGCGAGTGGCGCCCCTGCCTGCAAGCCAAGTGCACAGCATCTGGGGAAGCGAGCCTCCTCGGGGGAAGACGAGGCAGCCCAGCCGCCTGAGGCTGAAAGCCCTGCTTGGGCGGCTCCGAGTGCGCCTCCCTTTCGGCAGAATTCCATCTCTGCTCAGAGGCCCGAACTGTCAGAGTTCCTGGCGGGAGGTTGCTCTGCCCTGGGCAAGCCTTGCCCAGACTTGCCTCCCTGCTAGCTTTCCTGACCAGGAAGGAGCAGGCTGCGCGAGACTGGGAGACGCTACTGGCGCCTTCCTGGCCTCTGCTCCACTCCTGCCTTGCCTTTGCACCCAGGCCCCAGCCTTCCTTGGGGAGGGCTTAGGGGCCGGTGGGTTGCACACTGCCAAGGGCTCCAGCAGTGAGAGCTCTGTCATAGGGAAGGGAATGGCACCTGCAGGGCTCCTCCAGCGGTTGCCTGGCCGCCCAGACTTAGCACAGTACTTAGAGCACCTGGCTCCCAAAGACCCCTGGCTGGGGTCTGCAGCCGCACACACCCGGAGGCTGACTCCGTGAGCGACCAGAAGGTGCCTGACAGACGTCATTTCCCTAGTGTTCTCCTCCCCAGCAGAGCCGTGTGCAGGTGGTTGGGGCCTGCCCCTGCGTGTCTGGGCTCCCGCCCACAGCCCCAGCTCAGGGGAAGCAGCCCCTGAGCCAAGACCTGCAGGAGGCGCGGGGCGTCCCTGCCTGGAAGCCAAGTGCACAGTACGCGGGGAAGCGAGACTCCTTGGGAAGAGTCGAGGGAGCCAAGCCGCTTGCAGCTGCCATCCCTGCTTGGGCGGAGCCGAGTGCGCCTCCAGGACGGCAGAGCTCTAGCTCTGCTCAGAGGCCGGATCTAGTCAAGTTCCTTGCGCGAGGCTGCTCTGCCTTGTGCGAGACTTGCCCAGGCTTGCCTCGCTGCTAGCCTTCCTGCCCAGGAAGGAGCAGGCTGTGCGATGCTGGGAGAGGCCACTGGCACCTTCCTGGCGTCAGCTCCGCTCCTGCCTTGCCTTTGCACCCAGTCCCCAGGCGTCCTCGGGGAGGGCTTAGGGGCCGGTGGGTTGCACACTGTCAAGCGCTCCAGCAGTGAGGTCTCTATTAGAGGGAAGGGGAGGGCAAGTGCAGGGCTCCTCCAGCGGTTGCTTGGCCGCCCAGACTCAGTGCCGCTCGGAGAGCAAAAGTCTCACAGGTCCCCTGGCTGTGGTCTGCAGCCCCACACACCCGGAGGCTGACTCCGTGGGTGCCCAGAAGTTGCCTGACAGACGTCATTTCCCTAGCGCTCTCCTCCCCAGCAGAGACGTGTGCAGGTGGTGGGGCCTGCCCCTGCGTGTTGGGCTCCCGCCCACAGCCCCAGCTCAGGGGAAGCAGCCCCTGAGCCAAGACCTGCAGGAGGCGCGGTGCGCCCCCGCCTGGAAGCTTAGTGCACAGCAGGCGGGAGGCGGACTCCTCGGGGGAAGAGGAGGCAGCCCAGCTGCGTGCGGCTGCAATCACTTCTTGGGCGGAGCCCAGTGCACCTCCAGGACGGCAGAGCTCCAGCTCTGCTCAGAGGCCCGATCTGGCAGAGTTCCTGGCGTGAGGCTGCTCTGCGCTGGGCGATCCTGCCCAGACTTGCCTCTCTGCTAGGCTTCCTGACCAGGAAGGAGCAGGCTGCGGGAGACTGGGAGACGATACTGGCGCCTTCCTGGCCTCAGCTCCACTCCTGCCTTGCCTTTGCACCTAATCCCCAGGCGTCCTTGCGGAGGACTTAGGGGCCGGTGGGTTGCACACTGCCAAGGGCTCCAGCAATGAGAGCTCTGTCATAGGGAAGGGAATGGCACCAGCAGGGCTCCTCCAGCGGTTGCATGGCAGCCCAGACTCAGCACAGCACGGAGAGCACCAGGCTCCCATGGCCCCTGGCTTGGTTCCACAGCCCCACACACCCGGAGGCTGACTCCGTGAGCGCCCAGAAGGTGCCTGACAGACGTCATTTCCTTAGCGATCTCCTCCCCAGCAGAGACGTGTGCAGGTGGCGGGGCCTGCCCCTGCGTGTCTGGGCTCCCGCCCACAGCCCCAGTTCAGGGGAAGCAGCCCCTGAGCCAAGACCTGTAGGAGGCGCGGGGCGCCCCCGCCTCGTAGCCTAGTGCACATCATGCGGAATGCGGACTCCTCGGGGGAAGAGGAGGCAGCCCAGCCGCGTGCGGCTGCAAGCCCTCCTTGGGCGGAGCCGATTGCGCCTCCAGTACGCATCGCTCCAGCTCTGCTCAGAGGCCCGATTTTGCAGAGGTCCTGGCGTCAGGCTGCTTTACCCTGGGCGAGCCTTGCCCAGACTTATCTGGCTGCTAGGCTTCCTGCCCAGGAAGGAGCAGGCTGCGTGTGGCTGGGAGACGCCACTGGCGCCTTCCTGGCATCAGCTCCCCTCCTGCCTTGCCTTTGCAACTAGGCCCCAGACGTCCTTTGGGAGGTCTTAGGGGCCGGTGTGTTGCACACTGCCAAGGGCTCCAGCAGTGAGAGCTCTGTCAGAGGGAAGGGAAGGGCAAGTGCAGGGCTCCTCCGGCGGTTGCTTGGCCGCCAATTCTCAGTGCCGCACGGAGAGCATCCGGCTCCCAGGGCCCCTGGCTGGGGTCTGCAGCCCCGCACTCCTGGAGGCTGACTCCATGCCTGCCCAGCAGATGCCTGACAGACGTATTTTCCCCAGCGCTCTCCTCCACAGCAGAGACGTGTGCAGGTGGTTGGGGCCTGCCCCTGCGTGTCTGGGCTCCTGCCCACAGCCCCAGCTCAGGGGTAGCAGCCCCTTAGCCAAGACCTGCAGCATGCGAGTGGCGCCCCTGCCTGCAAGCCAAGTGCACAGCATCTGGGGAAGCGAGCCTCCTCGGGGGAAGACGAGGCAGCCCAGCCGCCTGAGGCTGAAAGCCCTGCTTGGGCGGCTCCGAGTGCGCCTCCCTTTCGGCAGAATTCCATCTCTGCTCAGAGGCCCGAACTGTCAGAGTTCCTGGCGGGAGGTTGCTCTGCCCTGGGCAAGCCTTGCCCAGACTTGCCTCCCTGCTAGCTTTCCTGACCAGGAAGGAGCAGGCTGCGCGAGACTGGGAGACGCTACTGGCGCCTTCCTGGCCTCTGCTCCACTCCTGCCTTGCCTTTGCACCCAGGCCCCAGCCTTCCTTGGGGAGGGCTTAGGGGCCGGTGGGTTGCACACTGCCAAGGTCTCCAGCAGTGAGAGCTCTGTCATAGGGAAGGGAATGGCACCTGCAGGGCTCCTCCAGCGGTTGCCTGGCCGCCCAGACTTAGCACAGTACTTAGAGCACCTGGCTCCCAAAGACCCCTGGCTGGGGTCTGCAGCCGCACACACCCGGAGGCTGACTCCGTGAGCGACCAGAAGGTGCCTGACAGACGTCATTTCCCTAGTGTTCTCCTCCCCAGCAGAGCCGTGTGCAGGTGGTTGGGGCCTGCCCCTGCGTGTCTGGGCTCCCGCCCACAGCCCCAGCTCAGGGGAAGCAGCCCCTGAGCCAAGACCTGCAGGAGGCGCGGGGCGTCCCTGCCTGGAAGCCAAGTGCACAGTACGCGGGGAAGCGAGCCTCCTTGGGAAGAGTCGAGGGAGCCAAGCCGCTTGCAGCTGCCATCCCTGCTTGGGCGGAGCTGAGTGCGCCTCCAGGACGGCAGAGCTCTAGCTCTGCTCAGAGGCCGGATCTAGTCAAGTTCCTTGCGCGAGGCTGCTCTGCCCTGTGCGAGACTTGCCCAGGCTTGCCTCGCTGCTAGCCTTCCTGCCCAGGAAGGAGCAGGCTGTGCGATGCTGGGAGAGGCCACTGGCACCTTCCTGGCGTCAGCTCCGCTCCTGCCTTGCCTTTGCACCCAGTCCCCAGGCGTCCTCGGGGAGGGCTTAGGGGCCGGTGGGTTGCACACTGTCAAGCGCTCCAGCAGTGAGGTCTCTATTAGAGGGAAGGGGAGGGCAAGTGCAGGGCTCCTCCAGCGGTTGCTTGGCCGCCCAGACTCAGTGCCGCTCGGAGAGCAAAAGTCTCACAGGTCCCCTGGCTGTGGTCTGCAGCCCCACACACCCGGAGGCTGACTCCGTGGGTGCCCAGAAGTTGCCTGACAGACGTCATTTCCCTAGCGCTCTCCTCCCCAGCAGAGACGTGTGCAGGTGGTGGGGCCTGCCCCTGCGTGTTGGGCTCCCGCCCACAGCCCCAGCTCAGGGGAAGCAGCCCCTGAGCCAAGACCTGCAGGAGGCGCGGTGCGCCCCCGCCTGGAAGCTTAGTGCACAGCAGGCGGGAGGCGGACTCCTCGGGGGAAGAGGAGGCAGCCCAGCTGCGTGCGGCTGCAATCACTTCTTGGGCGGAGCCCAGTGCACCTCCAGGACGGCAGAGCTCCAGCTCTGCTCAGAGGCCCGATCTGGCAGAGTTCCTGGCGTGAGGCTGCTCTGCGCTGGGCGATCCTGCCCAGACTTGCCTCTCTGCTAGGCTTCCTGACCAGGAAGGAGCAGGCTGCGGGAGACTGGGAGACGATACTGGCGCCTTCCTGGCCTCAGCTCCACTCCTGCCTTGCCTTTGCACCTAATCCCCAGGCGTCCTTGCGGAGGACTTAGGGGCCGGTGGGTTGCACACTGCCAAGGGCTCCAGCAATGAGAGCTCTGTCATAGGGAAGGGAATGGCACCAGCAGGGCTCCTCCAGCGGTTGCATGGCAGCCCAGACTCAGCACAGCACGGAGAGCACCAGGCTCCCATGGCCCCTGGCTCGGTTCCACAGCCCCACACACCCGGAGGCTGACTCCGTGAGCGCCCAGAAGGTGCCTGACAGACGTCATTTCCTTAGCGATCTCCTCCCCAGCAGAGACGTGTGCAGGTGGCGGGGCCTGCCCCTGCGTGTCTGGGCTCCCTCCCACAGCCCCAGTTCAGGGGAAGCAGCCCCTGAGCCAAGACCTGTAGGAGGCGCGGGGCGCCCCCGCCTCGTAGCCTAGTGCACATCATGCGGAATGCGGACTCCTCGGGGGAAGAGGAGGCAGCCCAGCCGCGTGCGGCTGCAAGCCCTCCTTGGGCGGAGCCGATTGCGCCTCCAGTACGCATCGCTCCAGCTCTGCTCAGAGGCCCGATTTTGCAGAGGTCCTGGCGTCAGGCTGCTTTACCCTGGGCGAGCCTTGCCCAGACTTATCTGGCTGCTAGGCTTCCTGCCCAGGAAGGAGCAGGCTGCGTGTGGCTGGGAGACGCCACTGGCGCCTTCCTGGCATCAGCTCCCCTCCTGCCTTGCCTTTGCAACTAGGCCCCAGACGTCCTTTGGGAGGTCTTAGGGGCCGGTGTGTTGCACACTGCCAAGGGCTCCAGCAGTGAGAGCTCTGTCAGAGGGAAGGGAAGGGCAAGTGCAGGGCTCCTCCGGCGGTTGCTTGGCCGCCAATTCTCAGTGCCGCACGGAGAGCATCCGGCTCCCAGGGCCCCTGGCTGGGGTCTGCAGCCCCGCACTCCTGGAGGCTGACTCCATGCCCGCCCAGCAGATGCCTGACAGACGTATTTTCCCCAGCGCTCTCCTCCACAGCAGAGACGTGTGCAGGTGGTTGGGGCCTGCCCCTGCGTGTCTGGGCTCCTGCCCACAGCCCCAGCTCAGGGGTAGCAGCCCCTTAGCCAAGACCTGCAGCATGCGAGTGGCGCCCCTGCCTGCAAGCCAAGTGCACAGCATCTGGGGAAGCGAGCCTCCTCGGGGGAAGACGAGGCAGCCCAGCCGCCTGAGGCTGAAAGCCCTGCTTGGGCGGCTCCGAGTGCGCCTCCCTCTCGGCAGAATTCCATCTCTGCTCAGAGGCCCGAACTGTCAGAGTTCCTGGCGGGAGGTTGCTCTGCCCTGGGCAAGCCTTGCCCAGACTTGCCTGGTTGCTAGGCTTCCTGCCCACGAAGGAGCAGGCTGGGGGAGGCTGAGAGACGCCACTGGCGCCTTCCTGGCATAAGCTCCGCTCCTGCCTTGCCTTTGCACCTTTGCCCCAGGCGTCCTTGGGGAGGGCTTAGGGGCCGGAGGGTTCACACTACCAAGGGCTGCAGCAGTGAGAGGTCTGTCAGAGGGAAGGGAAGGGGATGTGCAGTGCTCCTCCAGCAGTTGCTTGGCCGCCCAGACTCAGCACAGCACGGAGAGCACCAGGCTCCCACGGCCCCTGGCTCGGTGCCACAGCCCCACACACCCGGAGGTTGACTCCATGAGCGCACAGATGGTGAGTGACAGACGTCATTTCCCTAGTGCTCTCCTCCCCAGCAGAGCCGTGTGCAGGTGGTTGGGGCCTGCCCCTGCGTGTCTGGGCTCCCGCCCACAGCCCCAGCTCAGGGGAAGCAGCCCCTGAGCCAAGACGTGTAGGAGGCGCGGGGCGCCCCCGCCTGGAAGCTTAGTGCACAGCAGGCGGGAGGCGGACTCCTCGGGGGAAGAGGAGGCAGCCCAGCTGCGCGCGGCTGCAATCACTTCTTGGGCGGGGCCCAGTGCACCTCCAGGACGGCAGAGGTCCAGCTCTGCTCAGAGGCCCGATCTGGCAGAGTTCCTGGCGTGAGACTGCTCTGCCGTGGGCGAGCCTTGCCCAGACTTGCCTCGCTGCTAGCTTTCCTGACCAGGAAGGAGCAGGCTGCGCGAGACTGGGAGACGCTACTGGCGCCTTCCTGGCCTCAGCTCCACTCCTGCCTTGCCTTTGCAGCTAGGCCCCAGACGTCCTTTGGGAGGTCTTAGGGGCCGGTGGTTTGCACACTGCCAAGAGCTCCAGCAGTGAGAGCTCTGTCAGAGGGAAGGGAAGGGCAAGTGCAGGGCTCCTCCGGCGGTTGCTTGGCCGCCAATTCTCAGTGCCGCACGTAGCGCATCCGGCTCCCAGGGCCCCTGGCTGCGGTCTGCAGCCCCGCACTCCCGGAGGCTGACTCCATGCCTGCCGAGCAGATGCCTGACAGACGTAGTTTCCCCAGCATTCTCCTCCACAGCAGAGACGTGTGCAGGTGGTTGGGGCCTGCCCCTGCGTGTCTGGGCTCCTGCCCACAGCCCCAGCTCAGGGGTAGCAGCCCTTTAGCCAAGACCAGCAGCATGCGAATGGCGCCCCTGCCTGTAAGCCAAGTGCACAGCATCTGGGGAATCGAGCCTCCTCGGGGGAAGAGGAGGGAGCCCAGCTGCGTGCGGCTGCAATCATTTCTTGGGCGGGGCCCAGTGCACCTCCAGGACGGCAGAGCTCCAGCTCTGCTCAGAGGCCCGATCTGGCAGAGTTCCTGGCGTGAGACTGCTCTGCCGTGGGCGAGCCTTGCCCAGACTTGACTCGCTGCTAGCTTTCCTGACCAGGAAGGAGCAGGCTGCGCGAGACTGGGAGACACTACTGGCGCCTTCCTGGCCTCAGCTCCACTCCTGCCTTGCCTTTGCACCCAGGCCCCAGCCTTCCTTGGGGAGGGCTTAGGGGCCGGTGGGTTGCACACTGCCAAGGGCTCCAGCACTGAGAGCTCTGTCATAGGGAAGGGAATGGCACCTGCAGGGCTCCTCCAGCGGTTGCCTGGCCGCCCAGACTCAGCACAGTACGGAGAGCACCTGGCTCCCAAGGGCCCCTGGCTGGGGTCTGCAGCCGCACACACCCGGAGGCTGACTCCGTGAGCGACCAGAAGGTGCCTGACAGACGTCATTTCCCTACTGGTCTCCTCCCCAGCAGAGCCGTGTGCAGGCGGTTGGGGCCTGCCCCTGCGTGTCTGGGCTCCCGCCCACAGCCCCAGCTCAGGGGAAGCAGCCCCTGAGCCAAGACCTGCAGGAGGCGCGGGGCGTCCCTGCCTGGAAGCCAAGTGCACAGTACGCGGGGAAGCGAGCCTCCTTGGGAAGAGTCGAGGGAGCCAAGCCGCTTGCAGCTGCCATCCCTGCTTGGGCGGAGCCGAGTGCGCCTCCAGCACGGCAGAGCTCCAGCTCTGCTCAGAGGCCGGATCTAGTCAAGTTCCTTGCGTGAGGCTGCTCTGCCCTGTGTGAGACTTGCCCAGGCTTGCCTCGCTGCTAGCCTTCCTGCCCAGGAAGGAGCAGGCTGTGCGATGCTGGGAGAGGCCACTGGCACGTTTCTGGAGTCAGTTCCGCTCCTGCCTTGCCTTTGCACCCAGTCCCCAGGCATCCTCGGGGAGGGCTTAGGGGCCGGTGGGTTGCACACTGTCAAGCGCTCCAGCAGTGAGGTCTCTATTAGAGGGAAGGGGAGGGCAAGTGCAGGGCTCCTCCAGCGGTTGCTTGGCCGCCCAGACTCAGTGCCGCACGGAGAGCAAAAGTCACACTGGTCCCCTGGCTGTGGTCTGCAGCCCCACACACCCGGAGGCTGACTCCGTGGGCGCCCAGAAGTTGCCTGACAGACGTCATTTCCCTAGTGCTCTCCTCCCCAGCAGAGACGTGTGCAGGTGGTGGGGCCTGCCCCTGCGTGTTGGGCTCCCGCCCACAGCCCCAGCTCAGGGGAAGCAGCCCCTGAGCCAAGACGTGTAGGAGGCGCGGGGCGCCCCCGCCTGGAAGCTTAGTGCACAGCAGGCGGGAGGCGGACTCCTCGGGGGAAGAGGAGGCAGCCCAGCTGTGTGCGGCTGCAATCACTTCTTGGTCGGAGCCCAGTGCACCTCCAGGACGGCAGAGCTCCAGCTCTGCTCAGAGGCCCGATCTGGCAGAGTTCCTGGCGTGAGGCTGCTCTGCCCTGGGCGAGCCTGCCCAGACTTGGCTCTCTGCTAGGCTTCCTGACCAGGAAGGAGCAGGCTGCGGGAGACTGGGAGACGATACTGGCGCCTTCTTGGCCTCAGCTCCACTCCTGCCTTGCCTTTGCACCTAATCCCCAGGCGTCCTTGCGGAGGACTTAGGGGCCGGTGGGTTGCACACTGCCAAGGGCTCCAGCAATGAGAGCTCTGTCATAGGGAAGGGAATGGCACCAGCAGGGCTCCTCCAGCGGTTGCATGGCAGCCCAGACTCAGCACAGCACGGAGAGCACCAGGCTCCCATGGCCCCTGGCTCGGTTCCACAGCCCCACACACCCGGAGGCTGACTCCGTGAGCGCCCAGAAGGTGCCTGACAGACGTCATTTCCTTAGCGATCTCCTCCCCGGCAGAGACGTGTGCAGGTGGTGGGGCCTGCCCCTGCGTGTCTGGGCTCCCTCCCACAGCCCCAGTTCAGGGGAAGCAGCCCCTGAGCCGAGACCTGTAGGAGGCGCGGGGCGCCCCCGCCTGGTAGCCTAGTGCACATCATGCGGAATGCGGACTCCTCGGGGGAAGAGGAGGCAGCCCAGCCGCGTGCGGCTGCAAGCCCTCCTTGGGCGGAGCCGATTGCGCCTCCAGTACGCATCGCTCCAGCTCTGCTCAGAGGCCCGATTTTGCAGAGTTCCTGGCGTCAGGCTGCTTTACCCTGGGTGGGCCTTGCCCAGACTTATCTGGCTGCTAGGCTTCCTGCCCAGGAAGGAGCAGGCTGCGTGTGGCTGGGAGACGCCACTGGCGCCTTCCTGGCATCAGCTCCCCTCCTGCCTTGCCTTTGCAACTAGGCCCCAGACGTCCTTTGGGAGGTCTTAGGGGCCGGTGTGTTGCACACTGCCAAGGGCTCCAGCAGTGAGAGCTCTGTGAGAGGGAAGGGAAGGGCAAGTGCAGGGCTCCTCCGGCGGTTGCTTGGCCGCCAATTCTCAGTGCTGCACGGAGAGCATCCGGCTCCCAGGGCCCCTGGCTGGGGTCTGCAGCCCCGCACTCCTGGAGGCTGACTCCATGCCCGCCCAGCAGATGCCTGACAGACGTAGTTTCCCCAGCGCTCTCCTCCACAGCAGAGACGTGTGCAGGTGGTTGGGGCCTGCCCCTCCGTGTCTGGGTTCCTGCCCACAGCCCCAGCTCAGGGGTAGCAGCCCCTTAGCCAAGACCTGCAGCATGCGAGTGGCGCCCCTGCCTGCAAGCCAAGTGCACAGCATCTGGGGAAGCGAGCCTCCTCGGGGGAAGACGAGGCAGCCCAGCCGCCTGAGGCTGAAAGCCCTGCTTGGGCGGCTCCGAGTGCGCCTCCCTTTCGGAAGAATTCCATCTCTGCTCAGAGGCCCGAACTGTCAGAGTTCCTGGCGGGAGGTTGCTCTGCCCTGGGCAAGCCTTGCCCAGACTTGCCTGGCTGCTAGGCTTCCTGCCCACGAAGGAGCAGGCTGGGCGAGGCTGAGAGACGCCACTGGCGCCTTCCTGGCATAAGCTCCGCTCCTGCCTTGCCTTTGCACCTTTGCCCCAGGCTTCCTTGGGGAGGGCTTAGGGGCCGGAGGGTTCACACTACCAAGGGCTCCAGCAGTGAGAGGTCTGTCAGAGGGAAGGGAAGGGGATGTGCAGTGCTCCTCCAGCAGTTGCTTGGCCGCCCAGACTCAGCACAGCACGGAGAGCACCAGGCTCCCATGGCCCCTGGCTCGGTTCCACAGCCCCACACACCCGGAGGTTGACTCCATGAGCGCACAGATGGTGACTGACAGACGTCATTTCCCTAGTGCTCTCCTCCCCAGCAGAGCCGTGTGCAGGTGGTTGGGGCCTGCCCCTGCGTGTCTGGGCTCCCGCCCACAGCCCCAGCTCAGGGGAAGCAGCCCCTGAGCCAAGACGTGTAGGAGGCGCGGGGCGCCCCCGCCTGGAAGCTTAGTGCACAGCAGGCGGGAGGCGGACTCCTCGGGGGAAGAGGAGGCAGCCCAGCTGCGTGCGGCTGCAATCACTTCTTGGGCGGGGCCCAGTGCACCTCCAGGACGGCAGAGCTCCAGCTCTGCTCAGAGGCCCGATCTGGCAGAGTTCCTGGCGTGAGACTGCTCTGCCGTGGGCGAGCCTTGCCCAGACTTGCCTCGCTTCTAGCTTTCCTGACCAGGAAGGAGCAGGCTGCGCAAGACTGGGAGACGCTCCTGGCGCCTTCCTGGCCTCAGCTCCACTCCTGCCTTGCCTTTGCACCCAGGCCCCAGCCTTCCTTGGGGAGGGCTTAGGGGCCGGTGGGTTGCACACTGCCAAGGGCTCCAGCACTGAGAGCTCTGTCATAGGGAAGGGAATGGCACCTGCAGGGCTCCTCCAGCGGTTGCCTGGCCGCCCAGACTCAGCACAGTACGGAGAGCACCTGGCTCCCAAGGGCCCCTGGCTGGGGTCTGCAGCCGCACACACCCGGAGGCTGACTCCGTGAGCGACCAGAAGGTGCCTGACAGACGTCATTTCCCTAGTGCTTTCCTCCCCAGCAGAGCCGTGTGCAGGTGGTTGGGGCCTGCCCCTGCGTGTCTGGGCTCCCGCCCACAGCCCCAGCTCAGGGGAAGCAGCCCCTGAGCCAAGACCTGCAGGAGGCGCGGGGCGTCCCTGCCTGGAAGCCAAGTGCACAGTACGCGGGGAAGCGATCCTCCTTGGGAAGAGTCGAGGGAGCCAAGCCGCTTGCAGCTGCCATCCCTGCTTGGGCGGAGCCGAGTGCGCCTCCAGGACGGCAGAGCTCCAGCTCGCTCAGAGGCCGGATCTAGTCAAGTTCCTTGCGCGAGGCTGCTCTGTCCTGTGCGAGACTTGCCCAGGCTTGCCTCGCTGCTAGCCTTCCTGCCAGGAAGGAGCAGGCTGTGCGATGCTGGGAGAGGCCACTGGCACCTTCCTGGCGTCAGCTCCGCTCCTGCCTTGCCTTTGCACCCAGTCCCCAGGCGTCCTCTGGGAGGGCTTAGGGGCCGGTGAGTTGCACACTGTCAAGCGCTCCAGCAGTGAGGTCTCTATTAGAGGGAAGGGGAGGGCAAGTGAAGGGCTCCTCCAGCGGTTGCTTGGCCGCCCAGACTCAGTGCCGCACGGAGAGCAAAAGTCTCACAGGTCCCCTGGCTGTGGTCTGCAGCCCCACACACCCGGAGGCTGACTCCGTGGGCGCCCAGAAGTTGCCTGACAGACGTCATTTCCCTAGCGCTCTCCTCCCCAGCAGAGACGTGTGCAGGTGGTGGGGCCTGCCCCTGCGTGTTGGGCTCCCGCCCACAGCCCTAGCTCAGGGGAAGCAGCCCCTGAGCCAAGACGTGTAGGAGGCGCGGGGCGCCCCCGCCTGGAAGCTTAGTGCACAGCAGGCGGGAGGCGGACTCCTCGGGGGAAGAGGAGGCAGCCCAGCTCCGTGCGGCTGCAATCACTTCTTGGGCGGAGCCCAGTGCACCTCCAGGACGGCAGAGCTCCAGCTCTGCTCAGAGGCCCGATCTGGCAGAGTTCCTGGCGTGAGGCTGCTCTGCCCTGGGCGAGCCTGCCCAGACTTGCCTCTCTGCTAGGCTTCCTGACCAGGAAGGAGCAGGCTGCGGGAGACTGGGAGACGATACTGACGCCTTCCTGGCCTCAGCTCCACTCCTGCCTTGCCTTTGCACCTAATCCCCAGGCGTCCTTGCGGAGGACTTAGGGGCCGGTGGGTTGCACACTGCCAAGGGCTCCAGCAATGAGAGCTCTGTCATAGGGAAGGGAATGGCACCAGCAGGGCTCCTCCAGCGGTTGCATGGCAGCCCAGACTCAGCACAGCACGGAGAGCACCAGGCTCCCATGGCCCCTGGCTCGGTTCCACAGCCCCACACACCCGGAGGCTGACTCCGTGAGCGCCCAGAAGGTGCCTGACAGACGTCATTTCCTTAGCGATCTCCTCCCCGGCAGAGACGTGTGCAGGTGGCAGGGCCTGCCCCTGCGTGTCTGGGCTCCCGCCCACAGCCCCAGTTCAGGGGAAGCAGCCCCTGAGCCAAGACCTGTAGGAGGCGCGGGGCGCCCCCGCCTGGTAGCCTAGTGCACATCATGCGGAATGCGGACTCCTCGGGGGAAGAGGAGGCAGCCCAGCCGCGTGCGGCTGCAAGCCCTCCTTGGGCGGAGCCGATTGCGCCTCCAGTACGCATCGCTCCAGCTCTGCTCAGAGGCCCGATTTTGCAGAGTTCCTGGCGTCAGGCTGCTTTACCCTGGGCGAGCCTTGCCCAGACTTATCTGGCTGCTAGGCTTCCTGCCCAGGAAGGAGCAGGCTGCGTGTGGCTGGGAGACGCCACTGGCGCCTTCCTGGCATCAGCTCCCCTCCTGCCTTGCCTTTGCAACTAGGCCCCAGACGTCCTTTGGGAGGTCTTAGGGGCCGGTGTGTTGCACACTGCCAAGGGCTCCAGCAGTGAGAGCTCTGTCAGAGGGAAGGGAAGGGCAAGTGCAGGGCTCCTCCGGCGGTTGCTTGGCCGCCAATTCTCAGTGCCGCACGGAGAGCATCCGGCTCCCAGGGCCCCTGGCTGGGGTCTGCAGCCCCGCACTCCTGGAGGCTGACTCCATGCCCGCCCAGCAGATGCCTGACAGACGTAGTTTCCCCAGCGCTCTCCTCCACAGCAGAGACGTGTGCAGGTGGTTGGGGCCTGCCCCTGCGTGTCTGGGCTCCTGCCCACAGCCCCAGCTCAGGGGTAGCAGCCCCTTAGCCAAGACCTGCAGCATGCGAGTGGCGCCCCTGCCTGCAAGCCAAGTGCACAGCATCTGGGGAAGCGAGCCTCCTCGGGGGAAGACGAGGCAGCCCAGCCGCCTGAGGCTGAAAGCCCTGCTTGGGCGGCTCCGAGTGCGCCTCCCTTTCGGCAGAATTCCATCTCTGCTCAGAGGCCCGAACTGTCAGAGTTCCTGGCGGGAGGTTGCTCTGCCCTGGGCAAGCCTTGCCCAGACTTGCCTGGCTGCTAGGCTTCCTGCCCACGAAGGAGCAGGCTGGGCGAGGCTGAGAGACGCCACTGGCGCCTTCCTGGCATAAGCTCCGCTCCTGCCTTGCCTTTGCACCTTTGCCCCAGGCTTCCTTGGGGAGGGCTTAGGGGCCGGAGGGTTCACACTACCAAGGGCTCCAGCAGTGAGAGGTCTGTCAGAGGGAAGGGAAGGGGATGTGCAGTGCTCCTCCAGCAGTTGCTTGGCCGCCCAGACTCAGCACAGCACGGAGAGCACCAGGCTCCCATGGCCCCTGGCTCGGTTCCACAGCCCCACACACCCGGAGGTTGACTCCATGAGCGCACAGATGGTGACTGACAGACGTCATTTCCCTAGTGCTCTCCTCCCCAGCAGAGCCGTGTGCAGGTGGTTGGGGCCTGCCCCTGCGTGTCTGGGCTCCCGCCCACAGCCCCAGCTCAGGGGAAGCAGCCCCTGAGCCAAGACGTGTAGGAGGCGCGGGGCGCCCCCGCCTGGAAGCTTAGTGCACAGCAGGCGGGAGGCGGACTCCTCGGGGGAAGAGGAGGCAGCCCAGCTGCGTGCGGCTGCAATCACTTCTTGGGCGGGGCCCAGTGCACCTCCAGGACGGCAGAGCTCCAGCTCTGCTCAGAGGCCCGATCTGGCAGAGTTCCTGGCGTGAGACTGCTCTGCCGTGGGCGAGCCTTGCCCAGACTTGCCTCGCTGCTAGCTTTCCTGACCAGGAAGGAGCAGGCTGCGCGAGACTGGGAGACGCTCCTGGCGCCTTCCTGGCCTCAGCTCCACTCCTGCCTTGCCTTTGCACCCAGGCCCCAGCCTTCCTTGGGGAGGGCTTAGGGGCCGGTGGGTTGCACACTGCCAAGGGCTCCAGCACTGAGAGCTCTGTCATAGGGAAGGGAATGGCACCTGCAGGGCTCCTCCAGCGGTTGCCTGGCCGCCCAGACTCAGCACAGTACAGAGAGCACCTGGCTCCCAAGGGCCCCTGGCTGGGGTCTGCAGCCGCACACACCCGGAGGCTGACTCCGTGAGCGACCAGAAGGTGCCTGACAGACGTCATTTCCCTAGTGCTCTCCTCCCCAGCAGAGCCGTGTGCAGGCGGTTGGGGCCTGCCCCTGCGTGTCTGGGCTCCCGCCCACAGCCCCAGCTCAGGGGAAGCAGCCCCTGAGCCAAGACCTGCAGGAGGCGCGGGGCGTCCCTGCCTGGAAGCCAAGTGCACAGTACGCGGGGAAGCGAGCCTCCTTGGGAAGAGTCGAGGGAGCCAAGCCGCTTGCAGCTGCCATCCCTGCTTGGGCGGAGCCGAGTGCGCCTCCAGGACGGCAGAGCTCCAGCTCTGCTCAGAGGCCGGATCTAGTCAAGTTCCTTGCGCGAGGCTGCTCTGCCCTGTGCGAGACTTGCCCAGGCTTGCCTCGCTGCTAGCCTTCCTGCCCAGGAAGGAGCAGGCTGTGCGATGCTGGGAGAGGCCACTGGCACCTTCCTGGCGTCAGCTCCGCTCCTGCCTTGCCTTTGCACCCAGTCCCCAGGCGTCCTCGGGGAGGGCTTAGGGGCCGGTGGGTTGCACACTGTCAAGCGCTCCAGCAGTGAGGTCTCTATTAGAGGGAAGGGGAGGGCAAGTGAAGGGCTCCTCCAGCGGTTGCTTGGCCGCCCAGACTCAGTGCCGCACGGAGAGCAAAAGTCTCACAGGTCCCCTGGCTGTGGTCTGCAGCCCCACACACCCGGAGGCTGACTCCGTGGGCGCCCAGAAGTTGCCTGACAGACGTCATTTCCCTAGCGCTCTCCTCCCCAGCAGAGACGTGTGCAGGTGGTGGGGCCTGCCCCTGCGTGTTGGGCTCCCGCCCACAGCCCCAGCTCAGGGGAAGCAGCCCCTGAGCCAAGACGTGTAGGAGGCGCGGGGCGCCCCCGCCTGGAAGCTTAGTGCACAGCAGGCGGGAGGCGGACTCCTCAGGAGAAGAGGAGGCAGCCCAGCTCCGTGCGGCTGCAATCACTTCTTGGGCGGAGCCCAGTGCACCTCCAGGACGGCAGAGCTCCAGCTCTGCTCAGAGGCCCGATCTGGCAGAGTTCCTAGCGTGAGGCTGCTCTGCCCTGGGCGAGCCTGCCCAGACTTGCCTCTCTGCTAGGCTTCCTGACCAGGAAGGAGCAGGCTGCGGGAGACTGGGAGACGATACTGACGCCTTCCTGGCCTCAGCTCCACTCCTGCCTTGCCTTTGCACCTAATCCCCAGGCGTCCTTGCGGAGGACTTAGGGGCCGGTGGGTTGCACACTGACAAGGGCTCCAGCAATGAGAGCTCTGTCATAGGGAAGGGAATGGCACCAGCAGGGCTCCTCCAGCGGTTGCATGGCAGCCCAGACTCAGCACAGCACGGAGAGCACCAGGCTCCCATGGCCCCTGGCTCGGTTCCACAGCCCCACACACCCGGAGGCTGACTCCGTGAGCGCCCAGAAGGTGCCTGACAGACGTCATTTCCTTAGCGATCTCCTCCCCGGCAGAGACGTGTGCAGGTGGCAGGGCCTGCCCCTGCGTGTCTGGGCTCCCGCCCACAGCCCCAGTTCAGGGGAAGCAGCCCCTGAGCCAAGACCTGTAGGAGGCGCGGGGCGCCCCCGCCTGGTAGCCTAGTGCACATCATGCGGAATGCGGACTCCTCGGGGGAAGAGGAGGCAGCCCAGCCGCGTGCGGCTGCAAGCCCTCCTTGGGCGGAGCCGATTGCGCCTCCAGTACGCATCGCTCCAGCTCTGCTCAGAGGCCCGATTTTGCAGAGTTCCTGGCGTCAGGCTGCTTTACCCTGGGCGAGCCTTGCCCAGACTTATCTGGCTGCTAGGCTTCCTGCCCAGGAAGGAGCAGGCTGCGTGTGGCTGGGAGACGCCACTGGCGCCTTCCTGGCATCAGCTCCCCTCCTGCCTTGCCTTTGCAACTAGGCCCCAGACGTCCTTTGGGAGGTCTTAGGGGCCGGTGTGTTGCACACTGCCAAGGGCTCCAGCAGTGAGAGCTCTGTCAGAGGGAAGGGAAGGGCAAGTGCAGGGCTCCTCCGGCGGTTGCTTGGCCGCCAATTCTCAGTGCCGCACGGAGAGCATCCGGCTCCCAGGGCCCCTGGCTGGGGTCTGCAGCCCCGCACTCCTGGAGGCTGACTCCATGCCCGCCCAGCAGATGCCTGACAGACGTAGTTTCCCCAGCGCTCTCCTCCACAGCAGAGACGTGTGCAGGTGGTTGGGGCCTGCCCCTGCGTGTCTGGGCTCCTGCCCACAGCCCCAGCTCAGGGGTAGCAGCCCCTTAGCCAAGACCTGCAGCATGCGAGTGGCGCCCCTGCCTGCAAGCCAAGTGCACAGCATCTGGGGAAGCGAGCCTCCTCGGGGGAAGACGAGGCAGCCCAGCCGCCTGAGGCTGAAAGCCCTGCTTGGGCGGCTCCGAGTGCGCCTCCCTTTCGGCAGAATTCCATCTCTGCTCAGAGGCCCGAACTGTCAGAGTTCCTGGCGGGAGGTTGCTCTGCCCTGGGCAAGCCTTGCCCAGACTTGCCTGGCTGCTAGGCTTCCTGCCCACGAAGGAGCAGGCTGGGCGAGGCTGAGAGACGCCACTGGCGCCTTCCTGGCATAAGCTCCGCTCCTGCCTTGCCTTTGCACCTTTGCCCCAGGCTTCCTTGGGGAGGGCTTAGGGGCCGGAGAGTTCACACTACCAAGGGCTCCAGCAGTGAGAGGTCTGTCAGAGGGAAGGGAAGGGGATGTGCAGTGCTCCTCCAGCAGTTGCTTGGCCGCCCAGACTCAGCACAGCACGGAGAGCACCAGGCTCCCATGGCCCCTGGCTCGGTTCCACAGCCCCACACACCCGGAGCTTGACTCCATGAGCGCACAGATGGTGCCTGACAGACGTCATTTCCCTAGTGCTCTCCTCCCCAGCAGAGCCGTGTGCAGGTGGTTGGGGCCTGCCCCTGCGTGTCTGGGCTCCCGCCCACAGCCCCAGCTCAGGGGAAGCAGCCCCTGAGCCAAGACGTGTAGGAGGCGCGGGGCGCCCCCGCCTGGAAGCTTAGTGCACAGCAGGCGGGAGGCGGACTCCTCGGGGGAAGAGGAGGCAGCCCAGCTGCGTGCGGCTGCAATCACTTCTTGGGCGGGGCCCAGTGCACCTCCAGGACGGCAGAGCTCCAGCTCTGCTCAGAGGCCCGATCTGGCAGAGTTCCTGGCGTGAGACTGCTCTGCCGTGGGCGAGCCTTGCCCAGACTTGCCTCGCTGCTTGCTTTCCTGACCAGGAAGGAGCAGGCTGCGCGAGACTGGGAAACTCTACTGGCGCCTTAATGGCCTCAGCTCCACTCCTGCCTTGCCTTTGCACCCAGGCCCCAGCCTTCCTTGGGGAGGGCTTAGGGGCCGGTGGGTTGCACACTGCCAAGGGCTCCAGCACTGAGAGCTCTGTCATAGGGAAGGGAATGGCACCTGCAGGCCTCCTCCAGCGGTTGCCTGGCCGCCCAGACTCAGCACAGTACGGAGAGCACCTGGCTCCCAAGGGCCCCTGGCTGGGGTCTGCAGCCGCACACACCCGGAGGCTGACTCCGTGAGCGACCAGAAGGTGCCTGACAGACGTCATTTCCCTAGTGTTCTCCTCCCCAGCAGAGCCGTGTGCAGGTGGTTGGGGCCTGCCCCTGCGTGTCTGGGCTCCCGCCCACAGCCCCAGCTCAGGGGAAGCAGCCCCTGAGCCAAGACCTGCAGGAGGCGCGGGGCGTCCCTGCCTGGAAGCCAAGTGCACAGTACGCGGGGAAGCGAGACTCCTTGGGAAGAGTCGAGGGAGCCAAGCCGCTTGCAGCTGCCATCCCTGCTTGGGCGGAGCCGAGTGCGCCTCCAGGACGGCAGAGCTCCAGCTCTGCTCAGAGGCCGGATCTAGTCAAGTTCCTTGCGCGAGGCTGCTCTGCCCTGTGCGAGACTTGCCCAGGCTTGCCTCGCTGCTAGCCTTCCTGCCCAGGAAGGAGCAGGCTGTGCGATGCTGGGAGAGGCCACTGGCACCTTCCTGGCGTCAGCTCCGCTCCTGCCTTGCCTTTGCACCCAGTCCCCAGGCGTCCTCGGGGAGGGCTTAGGGGCCGGTGGGTTGCACACTGTCAAGCGCTCCAGCAGTGAGGTCTCTATTAGAGGGAAGGGGAGGGCAAGTGCAGGGCTCCTCCAGCGGTTGCTTGGCCGCCCAGACTCAGTGCCGCACGGAGAGCAAAAGTCTCACAGGTCCCCTGGCTGTGGTCTGCAGCCCCACACACCCGGAGGCTGACTCCGTGGGTGCCCAGAAGTTGCCTGACAGACGTCATTTCCCTAGCGCTCTCCTCCCCAGCAGAGACGTGTGCAGGTGGTGGGGCCTGCCCCTGCGTGTTGGGCTCCCGCCCACAGCCCCAGCTCAGGGGAAGCAGCCCCTGAGCCAAGACGTGTAGGAGGCACGGGGCGCCCCCGCCTGGAAGCTCAGTGCACAGCAGGCGGGAGGCGGACTCCTCGGGGGAAGAGGAGGCAGCCCAGCTCCGTGCGGCTGCAATCACTTCTTGGGCGGAGCCCAGTGCACCTCCAGGACGGCAGAGCTCCAGCTCTGCTCAGAGGCCCGATCTGGCAGAGTTCCTAGCGTGAGGCTGCTCTGCCCTGGGCGAGCCTGCCCAGACTTGCCTCTCTGCTAGGCTTCCTGACCAGGAAGGAGCAGGCTGCGGGAGACTGGGAGACGATACTGACGCCTTCCTGGCCTCAGCTCCACTCCTGCCTTGCCTTTGCACCTAATCCCCAGGCGTCCTTGCGGAGGACTTAGGGGCCGGTGGGTTGCACACTGACAAGGGCTCCAGCAATGAGAGCTCTGTCATAGGGAAGGGAATGGCACCAGCAGGGCTCCTCCAGCGGTTGCATGGCAGCCCAGACTCAGCACAGCACGGAGAGCACCAGGCTCCCATGGCCCCTGGCTCGGTTCCACAGCCCCACACACCCGGAGGCTGACTCCGTGAGCGCCCAGAAGGTGCCTGACAGACGTCATTTCCTTAGCGATCTCCTCCCCGGCAGAGACGTGTGCAGGTGGCAGGGCCTGCCCCTGCGTGTCTGGGCTCCCGCCCACAGCCCCAGTTCAGGGGAAGCAGCCCCTGAGCCAAGACCTGTAGGAGGCGCGGGGCGCCCCCGCCTGGTAGCCTAGTGCACATCATGCGGAATGCGGACTCCTCGGGGGAAGAGGAGGCAGCCCAGCCGCGTGCGGCTGCAAGCCCTCCTTGGGCGGAGCCGATTGCGCCTCCAGTACGCATCGCTCCAGCTCTGCTCAGAGGCCCGATTTTGCAGAGTTCCTGGCGTCAGGCTGCTTTACCCTGGGCGAGCCTTGCCCAGACTTATCTGGCTGCTAGGCTTCCTGCCCAGGAAGGAGCAGGCTGCGTGTGGCTGGGAGACGCCACTGGCGCCTTCCTGGCATCAGCTCCCCTCCTGCCTTGCCTTTGCAACTAGGCCCCAGACGTCCTTTGGGAGGTCTTAGGGGCCGGTGTGTTGCACACTGCCAAGGGCTCCAGCAGTGAGAGCTCTGTCAGAGGGAAGGGAAGGGCAAGTGCAGGGCTCCTCCGGCGGTTGCTTGGCCGCCAATTCTCAGTGCCGCACGGAGAGCATCCGGCTCCCAGGGCCCCTGGCTGGGGTCTGCAGCCCCGCACTCCTGGAGGCTGACTCCATGCCCGCCCAGCAGATGCCTGACAGACGTAGTTTCCCCAGCGCTCTCCTCCACAGCAGAGACGTGTGCAGGTGGTTGGGGCCTGCCCCTGCGTGTCTGGGCTCCTGCCCACAGCCCCAGCTCAGGGGTAGCAGCCCCTTAGCCAAGACCTGCAGCATGCGAGTGGCGCCCCTGCCTGCAAGCCAAGTGCACAGCATCTGGGGAAGCGAGCCTCCTCGGGGGAAGACGAGGCAGCCCAGCCGCCTGAGGCTGAAAGCCCTGCTTGGGCGGCTCCGAGTGCGCCTCCCTTTCGGCAGAATTCCATCTCTGCTCAGAGGCCCGAACTGTCAGAGTTCCTGGCGGGAGGTTGCTCTGCCCTGGGCAAGCCTTGCCCAGACTTGCCTGGCTGCTAGGCTTCCTGCCCACGAAGGAGCAGGCTGGGCGAGGCTGAGAGACGCCACTGGCGCCTTCCTGGCATAAGCTCCGCTCCTGCCTTGCCTTTGCACCTTTGCCCCAGGCTTCCTTGGGGAGGGCTTAGGGGCCGGAGAGTTCACACTACCAAGGGCTCCAGCAGTGAGAGGTCTGTCAGAGGGAAGGGAAGGGGATGTGCAGTGCTCCTCCAGCAGTTGCTTGGCCGCCCAGACTCAGCACAGCACGGAGAGCACCAGGCTCCCATGGCCCCTGGCTCGGTTCCACAGCCCCACACACCCGGAGCTTGACTCCATGAGCGCACAGATGGTGCCTGACAGACGTCATTTCCCTAGTGCTCTCCTCCCCAGCAGAGCCGTGTGCAGGTGGTTGGGGCCTGCCCCTGCGTGTCTGGGCTCCCGCCCACAGCCCCAGCTCAGGGGAAGCAGCCCCTGAGCCAAGACGTGTAGGAGGCGCGGGGCGCCCCCGCCTGGAAGCTTAGTGCACAGCAGGCGGGAGGCGGACTCCTCGGGGGAAGAGGAGGCAGCCCAGCTGCGTGCGGCTGCAATCACTTCTTGGGCGGGGCCCAGTGCACCTCCAGGACGGCAGAGCTCCAGCTCTGCTCAGAGGCCCGATCTGGCAGAGTTCCTGGCGTGAGACTGCTCTGCCGTGGGCGAGCCTTGCCCAGACTTGCCTCGCTGCTTGCTTTCCTGACCAGGAAGGAGCAGGCTGCGCGAGACTGGGAAACTCTACTGGCGCCTTAATGGCCTCAGCTCCACTCCTGCCTTGCCTTTGCACCCAGGCCCCAGCCTTCCTTGGGGAGGGCTTAGGGGCCGGTGGGTTGCACACTGCCAAGGGCTCCAGCACTGAGAGCTCTGTCATAGGGAAGGGAATGGCACCTGCAGGCCTCCTCCAGCGGTTGCCTGGCCGCCCAGACTCAGCACAGTACGGAGAGCACCTGGCTCCCAAGGGCCCCTGGCTGGGGTCTGCAGCCGCACACACCCGGAGGCTGACTCCGTGAGCGACCAGAAGGTGCCTGACAGACGTCATTTCCCTAGTGTTCTCCTCCCCAGCAGAGCCGTGTGCAGGTGGTTGGGGCCTGCCCCTGCGTGTCTGGGCTCCCGCCCACAGCCCCAGCTCAGGGGAAGCAGCCCCTGAGCCAAGACCTGCAGGAGGCGCGGGGCGTCCCTGCCTGGAAGCCAAGTGCACAGTACGCGGGGAAGCGAGACTCCTTGGGAAGAGTCGAGGGAGCCAAGCCGCTTGCAGCTGCCATCCCTGCTTGGGCGGAGCCGAGTGCGCCTCCAGGACGGCAGAGCTCCAGCTCTGCTCAGAGGCCGGATCTAGTCAAGTTCCTTGCGCGAGGCTGCTCTGCCCTGTGCGAGACTTGCCCAGGCTTGCCTCGCTGCTAGCCTTCCTGCCCAGGAAGGAGCAGGCTGTGCGATGCTGGGAGAGGCCACTGGCACCTTCCTGGCGTCAGCTCCGCTCCTGCCTTGCCTTTGCACCCAGTCCCCAGGCGTCCTCGGGGAGGGCTTAGGGGCCGGTGGGTTGCACACTGTCAAGCGCTCCAGCAGTGAGGTCTCTATTAGAGGGAAGGGGAGGGCAAGTGCAGGGCTCCTCCAGCGGTTGCTTGGCCGCCCAGACTCAGTGCCGCACGGAGAGCAAAAGTCTCACAGGTCCCCTGGCTGTGGTCTGCAGCCCCACACACCCGGAGGCTGACTCCGTGGGTGCCCAGAAGTTGCCTGACAGACGTCATTTCCCTAGCGCTCTCCTCCCCAGCAGAGACGTGTGCAGGTGGTGGGGCCTGCCCCTGCGTGTTGGGCTCCCGCCCACAGCCCCAGCTCAGGGGAAGCAGCCCCTGAGCCAAGACGTGTAGGAGGCACGGGGCGCCCCCGCCTGGAAGCTCAGTGCACAGCAGGCGGGAGGCGGACTCCTCGGGGGAAGAGGAGGCAGCCCAGCTGCGTGCGGCTGCAATCACTTCTTGGGCGGAGCCCAGTGCACCTCCAGGACGGCAGAGCTCCAGCTCTGCTCAGAGGCCCGATCTGGCAGAGTTCCTGGCGTGAGGCTGCTCTGCGCTGGGCGATCCTGCCCAGACTTGCCTCTCTGCTAGGCTTCCTGACCAGGAAGGAGCAGGCTGCGGGAGACTGGGAGACGATACTGGCGCCTTCCTGGCCTCAGCTCCACTCCTGCCTTGCCTTTGCACCTAATCCCCAGGCGTCCTTGCGGAGGACTTAGGGGCCGGTGGGTTGCACACTGCCAAGGGCTCCAGCAATGAGAGCTCTGTCATAGGGAAGGGAATGGCACCAGCAGGGCTCCTCCAGCGGTTGCATGGCAGCCCAGACTCAGCACAGCACGGAGAGCACCAGGCTCCCATGGCCCCTGGCTCGGTTCCACAGCCCCACACACCCGGAGGCTGACTCCGTGAGCGCCCAGAAGGTGCCTGACAGACGTCATTTCCTTAGCGATCTCCTCCCCAGCAGAGACGTGTGCAGGTGGCGGGGCCTGCCCCTGCGTGTCTGGGCTCCCGCCCACAGCCCCAGTTCAGGGGAAGCAGCCCCTGAGCCAAGACCTGTAGGAGGCGCGGGGCGCCCCCGCCTCGTAGCCTAGTGCACATCATGCGGAATGCGGACTCCTCGGGGGAAGAGGAGGCAGCCCAGCCGCGTGCGGCTGCAAGCCCTCCTTGGGCGGAGCCGATTGCGCCTCCAGTACGCATCGCTCCAGCTCTGCTCAGAGGCCCGATTTTGCAGAGGTCCTGGCTTCAGGCTGCTTTACCCTGGGCGAGCCTTGCCCAGACTTATCTGGCTGCTAGGCTTCCTGCCCAGGAAGGAGCAGGCTGCGTGTGGCTGGGAGACGCCACTGGCGCCTTCCTGGCATCAGCTCCCCTCCTGCCTTGCCTTTGCAACTAGGCCCCAGACGTCCTTTGGGAGGTCTTAGGGGCCGGTGTGTTGCACACTGCCAAGGGCTCCAGCAGTGAGAGCTCTGTCAGAGGGAAGGGAAGGGCAAGTGCAGGGCTCCTCCGGCGGTTGCTTGGCCGCCAATTCTCAGTGCCGCACGGAGAGCATCCGGCTCCCAGGGCCCCTGGCTGGGGTCTGCAGCCCCGCACTCCTGGAGGCTGACTCCATGCCTGCCCAGCAGATGCCTGACAGACGTATTTTCCCCAGCGCTCTCCTCCACAGCAGAGACGTGTGCAGGTGGTTGGGGCCTGCCCCTGCGTGTCTGGGCTCCTGCCCACAGCCCCAGCTCAGGGGTAGCAGCCCCTTAGCCAAGACCTGCAGCATGCGAGTGGCGCCCCTGCCTGCAAGCCAAGTGCACAGCATCTGGGGAAGCGAGCCTCCTCGGGGGAAGACGAGGCAGCCCAGCCGCCTGAGGCTGAAAGCCCTGCTTGGGCGGCTCCGAGTGCGCCTCCCTTTCGGCAGAATTCCATCTCTGCTCAGAGGCCCGAACTGTCAGAGTTCCTGGCGGGAGGTTGCTCTGCCCTGGGCAAGCCTTGCCCAGACTTGCCTCCCTGCTAGCTTTCCTGACCAGGAAGGAGCAGGCTGCGCGAGACTGGGAGACGCTACTGGCGCCTTCCTGGCCTCTGCTCCACTCCTGCCTTGCCTTTGCACCCAGGCCCCAGCCTTCCTTGGGGAGGGCTTAGGGGCCGGTGGGTTGCACACTGCCAAGGTCTCCAGCAGTGAGAGCTCTGTCATAGGGAAGGGAATGGCACCTGCAGGGCTCCTCCAGCGGTTGCCTGGCCGCCCAGACTTAGCACAGTACTTAGAGCACCTGGCTCCCAAAGACCCCTGGCTGGGGTCTGCAGCCGCACACACCCGGAGGCTGACTCCGTGAGCGACCAGAAGGTGCCTGACAGACGTCATTTCCCTAGTGTTCTCCTCCCCAGCAGAGCCGTGTGCAGGTGGTTGGGGCCTGCCCCTGCGTGTCTGGGCTCCCGCCCACAGCCCCAGCTCAGGGGAAGCAGCCCCTGAGCCAAGACCTGCAGGAGGCGCGGGGCGTCCCTGCCTGGAAGCCAAGTGCACAGTACGCGGGGAAGCGAGACTCCTTGGGAAGAGTCGAGGGAGCCAAGCCGCTTGCAGCTGCCATCCCTGCTTGGGCGGAGCCGAGTGCGCCTCCAGGACGGCAGAGCTCTAGCTCTGCTCAGAGGCCGGATCTAGTCAAGTTCCTTGCGCGAGGCTGCTCTGCCCTGTGCGAGACTTGCCCAGGCTTGCCTCGCTGCTAGCCTTCCTGCCCAGGAAGGAGCAGGCTGTGCGATGCTGGGAGAGGCCACTGGCACCTTCCTGGCGTCAGCTCCGCTCCTGCCTTGCCTTTGCACCCAGTCCCCAGGCGTCCTCGGGGAGGGCTTAGGGGCCGGTGGGTTGCACACTGTCAAGCGCTCCAGCAGTGAGGTCTCTATTAGAGGGAAGGGGAGGGCAAGTGCAGGGCTCCTCCAGCGGTTGCTTGGCCGCCCAGACTCAGTGCCGCTCGGAGAGCAAAAGTCTCACAGGTCCCCTGGCTGTGGTCTGCAGCCCCACACACCCGGAGGCTGACTCCGTGGGTGCCCAGAAGTTGCCTGACAGACGTCATTTCCCTAGCGCTCTCCTCCCCAGCAGAGACGTGTGCAGGTGGTGGGGCCTGCCCCTGCGTGTTGGGCTCCCGCCCACAGCCCCAGCTCAGGGGAAGCAGCCCCTGAGCCAAGACCTGCAGGAGGCGCGGTGCGCCCCCGCCTGGAAGCTTAGTGCACAGCAGGCGGGAGGCGGACTCCTCGGGGGAAGAGGAGGCAGCCCAGCTGCGTGCGGCTGCAATCACTTCTTGGGCGGAGCCCAGTGCACCTCCAGGACGGCAGAGCTCCAGCTCTGCTCAGAGGCCCGATCTGGCAGAGTTCCTGGCGTGAGGCTGCTCTGCGCTGGGCGATCCTGCCCAGACTTGCCTCTCTGCTAGGCTTCCTGACCAGGAAGGAGCAGGCTGCGGGAGACTGGGAGACGATACTGGCGCCTTCCTGGCCTCAGCTCCACTCCTGCCTTGCCTTTGCACCTAATCCCCAGGCGTCCTTGCGGAGGACTTAGGGGCCGGTGGGTTGCACACTGCCAAGGGCTCCAGCAATGAGAGCTCTGTCATAGGGAAGGGAATGGCACCAGCAGGGCTCCTCCAGCGGTTGCATGGCAGCCCAGACTCAGCACAGCACGGAGAGCACCAGGCTCCCATGGCCCCTGGCTCGGTTCCACAGCCCCACACACCCGGAGGCTGACTCCGTGAGCGCCCAGAAGGTGCCTGACAGACGTCATTTCCTTAGCGATCTCCTCCCCAGCAGAGACGTGTGCAGGTGGCGGGGCCTGCCCCTGCGTGTCTGGGCTCCCGCCCACAGCCCCAGTTCAGGGGAAGCAGCCCCTGAGCCAAGACCTGTAGGAGGCGCGGGGCGCCCCCGCCTCGTAGCCTAGTGCACATCATGCGGAATGCGGACTCCTCGGGGGAAGAGGAGGCAGCCCAGCCGCGTGCGGCTGCAAGCCCTCCTTGGGCGGAGCCGATTGCGCCTCCAGTACGCATCGCTCCAGCTCTGCTCAGAGGCCCGATTTTGCAGAGGTCCTGGCGTCAGGCTGCTTTACCCTGGGCGAGCCTTGCCCAGACTTATCTGGCTGCTAGGCTTCCTGCCCAGGAAGGAGCAGGCTGCGTGTGGCTGGGAGACGCCACTGGCGCCTTCCTGGCATCAGCTCCCCTCCTGCCTTGCCTTTGCAACTAGGCCCCAGACGTCCTTTGGGAGGTCTTAGGGGCCGGTGTGTTGCACACTGCCAAGGGCTCCAGCAGTGAGAGCTCTGTCAGAGGGAAGGGAAGGGCAAGTGCAGGGCTCCTCCGGCGGTTGCTTGGCCGCCAATTCTCAGTGCCGCACGGAGAGCATCCGGCTCCCAGGGCCCCTGGCTGGGGTCTGCAGCCCCGCACTCCTGGAGGCTGACTCCATGCCTGCCCAGGAGATGCCTGACAGACGTAGTTTCCCCAGCGCTCTCCTCCACAGCAGAGACGTGTGCAGGTGGTTGGGGCCTGCCCCTGCGTGTCTGGGCTCCTGCCCACAGCCCCAGCTCAGGGGTAGCAGCCCCTGAGCCAAGACCTGCAGGAGGCGCGGGGCGTCCCTGCCTGGAAGCCAAGTGCACAGTACGCGGGGAAGCGAGCCTCCTTGGGAAGAGTCGAGGGAGCCAAGCCGCTTGCAGCTGCCATCCCTGCTTGGGCGGAGCCGAGTGCGCCTCCAGCACGGCAGAGCTCCAGCTCTGCTCAGAGGCCGGATCTAGTCAAGTTCCTTGCGTGAGGCTGCTATGCCCTGTGTGAGACTTGCCCAGGCTTGCCTCGCTGCTAGCCTTCCTGCCCAGGAAGGAGCAGGCTGTGCGATGCTGGGAGAGGCCACTGGCACGTTTCTGGAGTCAGTTCCGCTCCTGCCTTGCCTTTGCACCCAGTCCCCAGGCATCCTCGGGGAGGGCTTAGGGGCCGGTGGGTTGCACACTGTCAAGCGCTCCAGCAGTGAGGTCTCTATTAGAGGGAAGGGGAGGGCAAGTGCAGGGCTCCTCCAGCGGTTGCTTGGCCGCCCAGACTCAGTGCCGCACGGAGAGCAAAAGTCACACTGGTCCCCTGGCTGTGGTCTGCAGCCCCACACACCCGGAGGCTGACTCCGTGGGCGCCCAGAAGTTGCCTGACAGACGTCATTTCCCTAGCGCTCTCCTCCCCAGCAGAGACGTGTGCAGGTGGTGGGGCCTGCCCCTGCGTGTTGGGCTCCCGCCCACAGCCCCAGCTCAGGGGAAGCAGCCCCTGAGCCAAGACGTGTAGGAGGCGCGGGGCGCCCCCGCCTGGAAGCTTAGTGCACAGCAGGCGGGAGGCGGACTCCTCGGGGGAAGAGGAGGCAGCCCAGCTGTGTGCGGCTGCAATCACTTCTTGGTCGGAGCCCAGTGCACCTCCAGGACGGCAGAGCTCCAGCTCTGCTCAGAGGCCCGATCTGGCAGAGTTCCTGGCGTGAGGCTGCTCTGCCCTGGGCGAGCCTGCCCAGACTTGGCTCTCTGCTAGGCTTCCTGACCAGGAAGGAGCAGGCTGCGGGAGACTGGGAGACGATACTGGCGCCTTCTTGGCCTCAGCTCCACTCCTGCCTTGCCTTTGCACCTAATCCCCAGGCGTCCTTGCGGAGGACTTAGGGGCCGGTGGGTTGCACACTGCCAAGGGCTCCAGCAATGAGAGCTCTGTCATAGGGAAGGGAATGGCACCAGCAGGGCTCCTCCAGCGGTTGCATGGCAGCCCAGACTCAGCACAGCACGGAGAGCACCAGGCTCCCATGGCCCCTGGCTCGGTTCCACAGCCCCACACACCCGGAGGCTGACTCCGTGAGCGCCCAGAAGGTGCCTGACAGACGTCATTTCCTTAGCGATCTCCTCCCCGGCAGAGACGTGTGCAGGTGGTGGGGCCTGCCCCTGCGTGTCTGGGCTCCCTCCCACAGCCCCAGTTCAGGGGAAGCAGCCCCTGAGCCGAGACCTGTAGGAGGCGCGGGGCGCCCCCGCCTGGTAGCCTAGTGCACATCATGCGGAATGCGGACTCCTCGGGGGAAGAGGAGGCAGCCCAGCCGCGTGCGGCTGCAAGCCCTCCTTGGGCGGAGCCGATTGCGCCTCCAGTACGCATCGCTCCAGCTCTGCTCAGAGGCCCGATTTTGCAGAGTTCCTGGCGTCAGGCTGCTTTACCCTGGGTGGGCCTTGCCCAGACTTATCTGGCTGCTAGGCTTCCTGCCCAGGAAGGAGCAGGCTGCGTGTGGCTGGGAGACGCCACTGGCGCCTTCCTGGCATCAGCTCCCCTCCTGCCTTGCCTTTGCAACTAGGCCCCAGACGTCCTTTGGGAGGTCTTAGGGGCCGGTGTGTTGCACACTGCCAAGGGCTCCAGCAGTGAGAGCTCTGTGAGAGGGAAGGGAAGGGCAAGTGCAGGGCTCCTCCGGCGGTTGCTTGGCCGCCAATTCTCAGTGCTGCACGGAGAGCATCCGGCTCCCAGGGCCCCTGGCTGGGGTCTGCAGCCCCGCACTCCTGGAGGCTGACTCCATGCCCGCCCAGCAGATGCCTGACAGACGTAGTTTCCCCAGCGCTCTCCTCCACAGCAGAGACGTGTGCAGGTGGTTGGGGCCTGCCCCTGCGTGTCTGGGTTCCTGCCCACAGCCCCAGCTCAGGGGTAGCAGCCCCTTAGCCAAGACCTGCAGCATGCGAGTGGCGCCCCTGCCTGCAAGCCAAGTGCACAGCATCTGGGGAAGCGAGCCTCCTCGGGGGAAGACGAGGCAGCCCAGCCGCCTGAGGCTGAAAGCCCTGCTTGGGCGGCTCCGAGTGCGCCTCCCTTTCGGAAGAATTCCATCTCTGCTCAGAGGCCCGAACTGTCAGAGTTCCTGGCGGGAGGTTGCTCTGCCCTGGGCAAGCCTTGCCCAGACTTGCCTGGCTGCTAGGCTTCCTGCCCACGAAGGAGCAGGCTGGGCGAGGCTGAGAGACGCCACTGGCGCCTTCCTGGCATAAGCTCCGCTCCTGCCTTGCCTTTGCACCTTTGCCCCAGGCTTCCTTGGGGAGGGCTTAGGGGCCGGAGGGTTCACACTACCAAGGGCTCCAGCAGTGAGAGGTCTGTCAGAGGGAAGGGAAGGGGATGTGCAGTGCTCCTCCAGCAGTTGCTTGGCCGCCCAGACTCAGCACAGCACGGAGAGCACCAGGCTCCCATGGCCCCTGGCTCGGTTCCACAGCCCCACACACCCGGAGGTTGACTCCATGAGCGCACAGATGGTGACTGACAGACGTCATTTCCCTAGTGCTCTCCTCCCCAGCAGAGCCGTGTGCAGGTGGTTGGGGCCTGCCCCTGCGTGTCTGGGCTCCCGCCCACAGCCCCAGCTCAGGGGAAGCAGCCCCTGAGCCAAGACGTGTAGGAGGCGCGGGGCGCCCCCGCCTGGAAGCTTAGTGCACAGCAGGCGGGAGGCGGACTCCTCGGGGGAAGAGGAGGCAGCCCAGCTGCGTGCGGCTGCAATCACTTCTTGGGCGGGGCCCAGTGCACCTCCAGGACGGCAGAGCTCCAGCTCTGCTCAGAGGCCCGATCTGGCAGAGTTCCTGGCGTGAGACTGCTCTGCCGTGGGCGAGCCTTGCCCAGACTTGCCTCGCTGCTAGCTTTCCTGACCAGGAAGGAGCAGGCTGCGCAAGACTGGGAGACGCTCCTGGCGCCTTCCTGGCCTCAGCTCCACTCCTGCCTTGCCTTTGCACCCAGGCCCCAGCCTTCCTTGGGGAGGGCTTAGGGGCCGGTGGGTTGCACACTGCCAAGGGCTCCAGCACTGAGAGCTCTGTCATAGGGAAGGGAATGGCACCTGCAGGGCTCCTCCAGCGGTTGCCTGGCCGCCCAGACTCAGCACAGTACGGAGAGCACCTGGCTCCCAAGGGCCCCTGGCTGGGGTCTGCAGCCGCACACACCCGGAGGCTGACTCCGTGAGCGACCAGAAGGTGCCTGACAGACGTCATTTCCCTAGTGCTTTCCTCCCCAGCAGAGCCGTGTGCAGGTGGTTGGGGCCTGCCCCTGCGTGTCTGGGCTCCCGCCCACAGCCCCAGCTCAGGGGAAGCAGCCCCTGAGCCAAGACCTGCAGGAGGCGCGGGGCGTCCCTGCCTGGAAGCCAAGTGCACAGTACGCGGGGAAGCGAGCCTCCTTGGGAAGAGTCGAGGGAGCCAAGCCGCTTGCAGCTGCCATCCCTGCTTGGGCGGAGCCGAGTGCGCCTCCAGGACGGCAGAGCTCCAGCTCTGCTCAGAGGCCGGATCTAGTCAAGTTCCTTGCGCGAGGCTGCTCTGTCCTGTGCGAGACTTGCCCAGGCTTGCCTCGCTGCTAGCCTTCCTGCCAGGAAGGAGCAGGCTGTGCGATGCTGGGAGAGGCCACTGGCACCTTCCTGGCGTCAGCTCCGCTCCTGCCTTGCCTTTGCACCCAGTCCCCAGGCGTCCTCTGGGAGGGCTTAGGGGCCGGTGAGTTGCACACTGTCAAGCGCTCCAGCAGTGAGGTCTCTATTAGAGGGAAGGGGAGGGCAAGTGAAGGGCTCCTCCAGCGGTTGCTTGGCCGCCCAGACTCAGTGCCGCACGGAGAGCAAAAGTCTCACAGGTCCCCTGGCTGTGGTCTGCAGCCCCACACACCCGGAGGCTGACTCCGTGGGCGCCCAGAAGTTGCCTGACAGACGTCATTTCCCTAGCGCTCTCCTCCCCAGCAGAGACGTGTGCAGGTGGTGGGGCCTGCCCCTGCGTGTTGGGCTCCCGCCCACAGCCCCAGCTCAGGGGAAGCAGCCCCTGAGCCAAGACGTGTAGGAGGCGCGGGGCGCCCCCGCCTGGAAGCTTAGTGCACAGCAGGCGGGAGGCGGACTCCTCAGGAGAAGAGGAGGCAGCCCAGCTCCGTGCGGCTGCAATCACTTCTTGGGCGGAGCCCAGTGCACCTCCAGGACGGCAGAGCTCCAGCTCTGCTCAGAGGCCCGATCTGGCAGAGTTCCTGGCGTGAGGCTGCTCTGCCCTGGGCGAGCCTGCCCAGACTTGCCTCTCTGCTAGGCTTCCTGACCAGGAAGGAGCAGGCTGCGGGAGACTGGGAGACGATACTGACGCCTTCCTGGCCTCAGCTCCACTCCTGCCTTGCCTTTGCACCTAATCCCCAGGCGTCCTTGCGGAGGACTTAGGGGCCGGTGGGTTGCACACTGCCAAGGGCTCCAGCAATGAGAGCTCTGTCATAGGGAAGGGAATGGCACCAGCAGGGCTCCTCCAGCGGTTGCATGGCAGCCCAGACTCAGCACAGCACGGAGAGCACCAGGCTCCCATGGCCCCTGGCTCGGTTCCACAGCCCCACACACCCGGAGGCTGACTCCGTGAGCGCCCAGAAGGTGCCTGACAGACGTCATTTCCTTAGCGATCTCCTCCCCGGCAGAGACGTGTGCAGGTGGCAGGGCCTGCCCCTGCGTGTCTGGGCTCCCGCCCACAGCCCCAGTTCAGGGGAAGCAGCCCCTGAGCCAAGACCTGTAGGAGGCACGGGGCGCCCCCGCCTGGTAGCCTAGTGCACATCATGCGGAATGCGGACTCCTCGGGGGAAGAGGAGGCAGCCCAGCCGCGTGCGGCTGCAAGCCCTCCTTGGGCGGAGCCGATTGCGCCTCCAGTACGCATCGCTCCAGCTCTGCTCAGAGGCCCGATTTTGCAGAGTTCCTGGCGTCAGGCTGCTTTACCCTGGGCGAGCCTTGCCCAGACTTATCTGGCTGCTAGGCTTCCTGCCCAGGAAGGAGCAGGCTGCGTGTGGCTGGGAGACGCCACTGGCGCCTTCCTGGCATCAGCTCCCCTCCTGCCTTGCCTTTGCAACTAGGCCCCAGACGTCCTTTGGGAGGTCTTAGGGGCCGGTGTGTTGCACACTGCCAAGGGCTCCAGCAGTGAGAGCTCTGTCAGAGGGAAGGGAAGGGCAAGTGCAGGGCTCCTCCGGCGGTTGCTTGGCCGCCAATTCTCAGTGCCGCACGGAGAGCATCCGGCTCCCAGGGCCCCTGGCTGGGGTCTGCAGCCCCGCACTCCTGGAGGCTGACTCCATGCCCGCCCAGCAGATGCCTGACAGACGTAGTTTCCCCAGCGCTCTCCTCCACAGCAGAGACGTGTGCAGGTGGTTGGGGCCTGCCCCTGCGTGTCTGGGTTCCTGCCCACAGCCCCAGCTCAGGGGTAGCAGCCCCTTAGCCAAGACCTGCAGCATGCGAGTGGCGCCCCTGCCTGCAAGCCAAGTGCACAGCATCTGGGGAAGCGAGCCTCCTCGGGGGAAGACGAGGCAGCCCAGCCGCCTGAGGCTGAAAGCCCTGCTTGGGCGGCTCCGAGTGCGCCTCCCTTTCGGCAGAATTCCATCTCTGCTCAGAGGCCCGAACTGTCAGAGTTCCTGGCGGGAGGTTGCTCTGCCCTGGGCAAGCCTTGCCCAGACTTGCCTGGCTGCTAGGCTTCCTGCCCACGAAGGAGCAGGCTGGGCGAGGCTGAGAGACGCCACTGGCGCCTTCCTGGCATAAGCTCCGCTCCTGCCTTGCCTTTGCACCTTTGCCCCAGGCTTCCTTGGGGAGGGCTTAGGGGCCGGAGGGTTCACACTACCAAGGGCTCCAGCAGTGAGAGGTCTGTCAGAGGGAAGGGAAGGGGATGTGCAGTGCTCCTCCAGCAGTTGCTTGGCCGCCCAGACTCAGCACAGCACGGAGAGCACCAGGCTCCCATGGCCCCTGGCTCAGTTCCACAGCCCCACACACCCGGAGGTTGACTCCATGAGCGCACAGATGGTGACTGACAGACGTCATTTCCCTAGTGCTCTCCTCCCCAGCAGAGCCGTGTGCAGGTGGTTGGGGCCTGCCCCTGCGTGTCTGGGCTCCCGCCCACAGCCCCAGCTCAGGGGAAGCAGCCCCTGAGCCAAGACGTGTAGGAGGCGCGGGGCGCCCCCGCCTGGAAGCTTAGTGCACAGCAGGCGGGAGGCGGACTCCTCGGGGGAAGAGGAGGCAGCCCAGCTGCGTGCGGCTGCAATCACTTCTTGGGCGGGGCCCAGTGCACCTCCAGGACGGCAGAGCTCCAGCTCTGCTCAGAGGCCCGATCTGGCAGAGTTCCTGGCGTGAGACTGCTCTGCCGTGGGCGAGCCTTGCCCAGACTTGCCTCGCTGCTAGCTTTCCTGACCAGGAAGGAGCAGGCTGCGCGAGACTGGGAGACGCTCCTGGCGCCTTCCTGGCCTCAGCTCCACTCCTGCCTTGCCTTTGCACCCAGGCCCCAGCCTTCCTTGGGGAGGGCTTAGGGGCCGGTGGGTTGCACACTGCCAAGGGCTCCAGCACTGAGAGCTCTGTCATAGGGAAGGGAATGGCACCTGCAGGGCTCCTCCAGCGGTTGCCTGGCCGCCCAGACTCAGCACAGTACAGAGAGCACCTGGCTCCCAAGGGCCCCTGGCTGGGGTCTGCAGCCGCACACACCCGGAGGCTGACTCCGTGAGCGACCAGAAGGTGCCTGACAGACGTCATTTCCCTAGTGCTCTCCTCCCCAGCAGAGCCGTGTGCAGGCGGTTGGGGCCTGCCCCTGCGTGTCTGGGCTCCCGCCCACAGCCCCAGCTCAGGGGAAGCAGCCCCTGAGCCAAGACCTGCAGGAGGCGCGGGGCGTCCCTGCCTGGAAGCCAAGTGCACAGTACGCGGGGAAGCGAGCCTCCTTGGGAAGAGTCGAGGGAGCCAAGCCGCTTGCAGCTGCCATCCCTGCTTGGGCGGAGCCGAGTGCGCCTCCAGGACGGCAGAGCTCCAGCTCTGCTCAGAGGCCGGATCTAGTCAAGTTCCTTGCGCGAGGCTGCTCTGCCCTGTGCGAGACTTGCCCAGGCTTGCCTCGCTGCTAGCCTTCCTGCCCAGGAAGGAGCAGGCTGTGCGATGCTGGGAGAGGCCACTGGCACCTTCCTGGCGTCAGCTCCGCTCCTGCCTTGCCTTTGCACCCAGTCCCCAGGCGTCCTCGGGGAGGGCTTAGGGGCCGGTGGGTTGCACACTGTCAAGCGCTCCAGCAGTGAGGTCTCTATTAGAGGGAAGGGGAGGGCAAGTGAAGGGCTCCTCCAGCGGTTGCTTGGCCGCCCAGACTCAGTGCCGCTCGGAGAGCAAAAGTCTCACAGGTCCCCTGGCTGTGGTCTGCAGCCCCACACACCCGGAGGCTGACTCCGTGGGTGCCCAGAAGTTGCCTGACAGACGTCATTTCCCTAGCGCTCTCCTCCCCAGCAGAGACGTGTGCAGGTGGTGGGGCCTGCCCCTGCGTGTTGGGCTCCCGCCCACAGCCCCAGCTCAGGGGAAGCAGCCCCTGAGCCAAGACCTGCAGGAGGCGCGGTGCGCCCCCGCCTGGAAGCTTAGTGCACAGCAGGCGGGAGGCGGACTCCTCGGGGGAAGAGGAGGCAGCCCAGCTGCGTGCGGCTGCAATCACTTCTTGGGCGGAGCCCAGTGCACCTCCAGGACGGCAGAGCTCCAGCTCTGCTCAGAGGCCCGATCTGGCAGAGTTCCTGGCGTGAGGCTGCTCTGCGCTGGGCGATCCTGCCCAGACTTGCCTCTCTGCTAGGCTTCCTGACCAGGAAGGAGCAGGCTGCGGGAGACTGGGAGACGATACTGGCGCCTTCCTGGCCTCAGCTCCACTCCTGCCTTGCCTTTGCACCTAATCCCCAGGCGTCCTTGCGGAGGACTTAGGGGCCGGTGGGTTGCACACTGCCAAGGGCTCCAGCAATGAGAGCTCTGTCATAGGGAAGGGAATGGCACCAGCAGGGCTCCTCCAGCGGTTGCATGGCAGCCCAGACTCAGCACAGCACGGAGAGCACCAGGCTCCCATGGCCCCTGGCTGGGTTCCACAGCCCCACACACCCGGAGGCTGACTCCGTGAGCGCCCAGAAGGTGCCTGACAGACGTCATTTCCTTAGCGATCTCCTCCCCAGCAGAGACGTGTGCAGGTGGCGGGGCCTGCCCCTGCGTGTCTGGGCTCCCGCCCACAGCCCCAGTTCAGGGGAAGCAGCCCCTGAGCCAAGACCTGTAGGAGGCGCGGGGCGCCCCCGCCTCGTAGCCTAGTGCACATCATGCGGAATGCGGACTCCTCGGGGGAAGAGGAGGCAGCCCAGCCGCGTGCGGCTGCAAGCCCTCCTTGGGCGGAGCCGATTGCGCCTCCAGTACGCATCGCTCCAGCTCTGCTCAGAGGCCCGATTTTGCAGAGGTCCTGGCGTCAGGCTGCTTTACCCTGGGCGAGCCTTGCCCAGACTTATCTGGCTGCTAGGCTTCCTGCCCAGGAAGGAGCAGGCTGCGTGTGGCTGGGAGACGCCACTGGCGCCTTCCTGGCATCAGCTCCCCTCCTGCCTTGCCTTTGCAACTAGGCCCCAGACGTCCTTTGGGAGGTCTTAGGGGCCGGTGTGTTGCACACTGCCAAGGGCTCCAGCAGTGAGAGCTCTGTCAGAGGGAAGGGAAGGGCAAGTGCAGGGCTCCTCCGGCGGTTGCTTGGCCGCCAATTCTCAGTGCCGCACGGAGAGCATCCGGCTCCCAGGGCCCCTGGCTGGGGTCTGCAGCCCCGCACTCCTGGAGGCTGACTCCATGCCTGCCCAGCAGATGCCTGACAGACGTATTTTCCCCAGCGCTCTCCTCCACAGCAGAGACGTGTGCAGGTGGTTGGGGCCTGCCCCTGCGTGTCTGGGCTCCTGCCCACAGCCCCAGCTCAGGGGTAGCAGCCCCTTAGCCAAGACCTGCAGCATGCGAGTGGCGCCCCTGCCTGCAAGCCAAGTGCACAGCATCTGGGGAAGCGAGCCTCCTCGGGGGAAGACGAGGCAGCCCAGCCGCCTGAGGCTGAAAGCCCTGCTTGGGCGGCTCCGAGTGCGCCTCCCTTTCGGCAGAATTCCATCTCTGCTCAGAGGCCCGAACTGTCAGAGTTCCTGGCGGGAGGTTGCTCTGCCCTGGGCAAGCCTTGCCCAGACTTGCCTCCCTGCTAGCTTTCCTGACCAGGAAGGAGCAGGCTGCGCGAGACTGGGAGACGCTACTGGCGCCTTCCTGGCCTCTGCTCCACTCCTGCCTTGCCTTTGCACCCAGGCCCCAGCCTTCCTTGGGGAGGGCTTAGGGGCCGGTGGGTTGCACACTGCCAAGGTCTCCAGCAGTGAGAGCTCTGTCATAGGGAAGGGAATGGCACCTGCAGGGCTCCTCCAGCGGTTGCCTGGCCGCCCAGACTTAGCACAGTACTTAGAGCACCTGGCTCCCAAAGACCCCTGGCTGGGGTCTGCAGCCGCACACACCCGGAGGCTGACTCCGTGAGCGACCAGAAGGTGCCTGACAGACGTCATTTCCCTAGTGTTCTCCTCCCCAGCAGAGCCGTGTGCAGGTGGTTGGGGCCTGCCCCTGCGTGTCTGGGCTCCCGCCCACAGCCCCAGCTCAGGGGAAGCAGCCCCTGAGCCAAGACCTGCAGGAGGCGCGGGGCGTCCCTGCCTGGAAGCCAAGTGCACAGTACGCGGGGAAGCGAGACTCCTTGGGAAGAGTCGAGGGAGCCAAGCCGCTTGCAGCTGCCATCCCTGCTTGGGCGGAGCCGAGTGCGCCTCCA
Organism: Budorcas taxicolor; assembly: GCF_023091745.1. Taxonomy (NCBI): domain Eukaryota; kingdom Metazoa; phylum Chordata; class Mammalia; order Artiodactyla; family Bovidae; genus Budorcas; species Budorcas taxicolor. The sequence continues at coordinate 244,966 of NW_026291664.1, forward strand.
GGACGGCAGAGCTCTAGCTCTGCTCAGAGGCCGGATCTAGTCAAGTTCCTTGCGCGAGGCTGCTCTGCCCTGTGCGAGACTTGCCCAGGCTTGCCTCGCTGCTAGCCTTCCTGCCCAGGAAGGAGCAGGCTGTGCGATGCTGGGAGAGGCCACTGGCACCTTCCTGGCGTCAGCTCCGCTCCTGCCTTGCCTTTGCACCCAGTCCCCAGGCGTCCTCGGGGAGGGCTTAGGGGCCGGTGGGTTGCACACTGTCAAGCGCTCCAGCAGTGAGGTCTCTATTAGAGGGAAGGGGAGGGCAAGTGCAGGGCTCCTCCAGCGGTTGCTTGGCCGCCCAGACTCAGTGCCGCTCGGAGAGCAAAAGTCTCACAGGTCCCCTGGCTGTGGTCTGCAGCCCCACACACCCGGAGGCTGACTCCGTGGGTGCCCAGAAGTTGCCTGACAGACGTCATTTCCCTAGCGCTCTCCTCCCCAGCAGAGACGTGTGCAGGTGGTGGGGCCTGCCCCTGCGTGTTGGGCTCCCGCCCACAGCCCCAGCTCAGGGGAAGCAGCCCCTGAGCCAAGACCTGCAGGAGGCGCGGTGCGCCCCCGCCTGGAAGCTTAGTGCACAGCAGGCGGGAGGCGGACTCCTCGGGGGAAGAGGAGGCAGCCCAGCTGCGTGCGGCTGCAATCACTTCTTGGGCGGAGCCCAGTGCACCTCCAGGACGGCAGAGCTCCAGCTCTGCTCAGAGGCCCGATCTGGCAGAGTTCCTGGCGTGAGGCTGCTCTGCGCTGGGCGATCCTGCCCAGACTTGCCTCTCTGCTAGGCTTCCTGACCAGGAAGGAGCAGGCTGCGGGAGACTGGGAGACGATACTGGCGCCTTCCTGGCCTCAGCTCCACTCCTGCCTTGCCTTTGCACCTAATCCCCAGGCGTCCTTGCGGAGGACTTAGGGGCCGGTGGGTTGCACACTGCCAAGGGCTCCAGCAATGAGAGCTCTGTCATAGGGAAGGGAATGGCACCAGCAGGGCTCCTCCAGCGGTTGCATGGCAGCCCAGACTCAGCACAGCACGGAGAGCACCAGGCTCCCATGGCCCCTGGCTCGGTTCCACAGCCCCACACACCCGGAGGCTGACTCCGTGAGCGCCCAGAAGGTGCCTGACAGACGTCATTTCCTTAGCGATCTCCTCCCCAGCAGAGACGTGTGCAGGTGGCGGGGCCTGCCCCTGCGTGTCTGGGCTCCCGCCCACAGCCCCAGTTCAGGGGAAGCAGCCCCTGAGCCAAGACCTGTAGGAGGCGCGGGGCGCCCCCGCCTCGTAGCCTAGTGCACATCATGCGGAATGCGGACTCCTCGGGGGAAGAGGAGGCAGCCCAGCCGCGTGCGGCTGCAAGCCCTCCTTGGGCGGAGCCGATTGCGCCTCCAGTACGCATCGCTCCAGCTCTGCTCAGAGGCCCGATTTTGCAGAGGTCCTGGCGTCAGGCTGCTTTACCCTGGGCGAGCCTTGCCCAGACTTATCTGGCTGCTAGGCTTCCTGCCCAGGAAGGAGCAGGCTGCGTGTGGCTGGGAGACGCCACTGGCGCCTTCCTGGCATCAGCTCCCCTCCTGCCTTGCCTTTGCAACTAGGCCCCAGACGTCCTTTGGGAGGTCTTAGGGGCCGGTGTGTTGCACACTGCCAAGGGCTCCAGCAGTGAGAGCTCTGTCAGAGGGAAGGGAAGGGCAAGTGCAGGGCTCCTCCGGCGGTTGCTTGGCCGCCAATTCTCAGTGCCGCACGGAGAGCATCCGGCTCCCAGGGCCCCTGGCTGGGGTCTGCAGCCCCGCACTCCTGGAGGCTGACTCCATGCCTGCCCAGGAGATGCCTGACAGACGTAGTTTCCCCAGCGCTCTCCTCCACAGCAGAGACGTGTGCAGGTGGTTGGGGCCTGCCCCTGCGTGTCTGGGCTCCTGCCCACAGCCCCAGCTCAGGGGTAGCAGCCCCTTAGCCAAGACCTGCAGCATGCGAGTGGCGCCCCTGCCTGCAAGCCAAGTGCACAGCATCTGGGGAAGCGAGCCTCCTCGGGGGAAGACGAGGCAGCCCAGCCGCCTGAGGCTGAAAGCCCTGCTTGGGCGGCTCCGAGTGCGCCTCCCTTTCGGCAGAATTCCATCTCTGCTCAGAGGCCCGAACTGTCAGAGTTCCTGGCGGGAGGTTGCTCTGCCCTGGGCAAGCCTTGCCCAGACTTGCCTCCCTGCTAGCTTTCCTGACCAGGAAGGAGCAGGCTGCGCGAGACTGGGAGACGCTCCTGGCGCCTTCCTGGCCTCTGCTCCACTCCTGCCTTGCCTTTGCACCCAGGCCCCAGCCTTCCTTGGGGAGGGCTTAGGGGCCGGTGGGTTGCACACTGCCAAGGGCTCCAGCAGTGAGAGCTCTGTCATAGGGAAGGGAATGGCACCTGCAGGGCTCCTCCAGCGGTTGCCTGGCCGCCCAGACTTAGCACAGTACTTAGAGCACCTGGCTCCCAAAGACCCCTGGCTGGGGTCTGCAGCCGCACACACCCGGAGGCTGACTCCGTGAGCGACCAGAAGGTGCCTGACAGACGTCATTTCCCTAGTGTTCTCCTCCCCAGCAGAGCCGTGTGCAGGTGGTTGGGGCCTGCCCCTGCGTGTCTGGGCTCCCGCCCACAGCCCCAGCTCAGGGGAAGCAGCCCCTGAGCCAAGACCTGCAGGAGGCGCGGGGCGTCCCTGCCTGGAAGCCAAGTGCACAGTACGCGGGGAAGCGAGACTCCTTGGGAAGAGTCGAGGGAGCCAAGCCGCTTGCAGCTGCCATCCCTGCTTGGGCGGAGCCGAGTGCGCCTCCAGGACGGCAGAGCTCTAGCTCTGCTCAGAGGCCGGATCTAGTCAAGTTCCTTGCGCGAGGCTGCTCTGCCCTGTGCGAGACTTGCCCAGGCTTGCCTCGCTGCTAGCCTTCCTGCCCAGGAAGGAGCAGGCTGTGCGATGCTGGGAGAGGCCACTGGCACCTTCCTGGCGTCAGCTCCGCTCCTGCCTTGCCTTTGCACCCAGTCCCCAGGCGTCCTCGGGGAGGGCTTAGGGGCCGGTGGGTTGCACACTGTCAAGCGCTCCAGCAGTGAGGTCTCTATTAGAGGGAAGGGGAGGGCAAGTGCAGGGCTCCTCCAGCGGTTGCTTGGCCGCCCAGACTCAGTGCCGCACGGAGAGCAAAAGTCTCACAGGTCCCCTGGCTGTGGTCTGCAGCCCCACACACCCGGAGGCTGACTCCGTGGGTGCCCAGAAGTTGCCTGACAGACGTCATTTCCCTAGCGCTCTCCTCCCCAGCAGAGACGTGTGCAGGTGGTGGGGCCTGCCCCTGCGTGTTGGGCTCCCGCCCACAGCCCCAGCTCAGGGGAAGCAGCCCCTGAGCCAAGACCTGCAGGAGGCGCGGTGCGCCCCCGCCTGGAAGCTTAGTGCACAGCAGGCGGGAGGCGGACTCCTCGGGGGAAGAGGAGGCAGCCCAGCTGCGTGCGGCTGCAATCACTTCTTGGGCGGAGCCCAGTGCACCTCCAGGACGGCAGAGCTCCAGCTCTGCTCAGAGGCCCGATCTGGCAGAGTTCCTGGCGTGAGGCTGCTCTGCGCTGGGCGATCCTGCCCAGACTTGCCTCTCTGCTAGGCTTCCTGACCAGGAAGGAGCAGGCTGCGGGAGACTGGGAGACGATACTGGCGCCTTCCTGGCCTCAGCTCCACTCCTGCCTTGCCTTTGCACCTAATCCCCAGGCGTCCTTGCGGAGGACTTAGGGGCCGGTGGGTTGCACACTGCCAAGGGCTCCAGCAATGAGAGCTCTGTCATAGGGAAGGGAATGGCACCAGCAGGGCTCCTCCAGCGGTTGCATGGCAGCCCAGACTCAGCACAGCACGGAGAGCACCAGGCTCCCATGGCCCCTGGCTCGGTTCCACAGCCCCACACACCCGGAGGCTGACTCCGTGAGCGCCCAGAAGGTGCCTGACAGACGTCATTTCCTTAGCGATCTCCTCCCCAGCAGAGACGTGTGCAGGTGGCGGGGCCTGCCCCTGCGTGTCTGGGCTCCCTCCCACAGCCCCAGTTCAGGGGAAGCAGCCCCTGAGCCAAGACCTGTAGGAGGCGCGGGGCGCCCCCGCCTCGTAGCCTAGTGCACATCATGCGGAATGCGGACTCCTCGGGGGAAGAGGAGGCAGCCCAGCCGCGTGCGGCTGCAAGCCCTCCTTGGGCGGAGCCGATTGCGCCTCCAGTACGCATCGCTCCAGCTCTGCTCAGAGGCCCGATTTTGCAGAGGTCCTGGCGTCAGGCTGCTTTACCCTGGGCGAGCCTTGCCCAGACTTATCTGGCTGCTAGGCTTCCTGCCCAGGAAGGAGCAGGCTGCGTGTGGCTGGGAGACGCCACTGGCGCCTTCCTGGCATCAGCTCCCCTCCTGCCTTGCCTTTGCAACTAGGCCCCAGACGTCCTTTGGGAGGTCTTAGGGGCCGGTGTGTTGCACACTGCCAAGGGCTCCAGCAGTGAGAGCTCTGTCAGAGGGAAGGGAAGGGCAAGTGCAGGGCTCCTCCGGCGGTTGCTTGGCCGCCAATTCTCAGTGCCGCACGGAGAGCATCCGGCTCCCAGGGCCCCTGGCTGGGGTCTGCAGCCCCGCACTCCTGGAGGCTGACTCCATGCCCGCCCAGCAGATGCCTGACAGACGTATTTTCCCCAGCGCTCTCCTCCACAGCAGAGACGTGTGCAGGTGGTTGGGGCCTGCCCCTGCGTGTCTGGGCTCCTGCCCACAGCCCCAGCTCAGGGGTAGCAGCCCCTTAGCCAAGACCTGCAGCATGCGAGTGGCGCCCCTGCCTGCAAGCCAAGTGCACAGCATCTGGGGAAGCGAGCCTCCTCGGGGGAAGACGAGGCAGCCCAGCCGCCTGAGGCTGAAAGCCCTGCTTGGGCGGCTCCGAGTGCGCCTCCCTCTCGGCAGAATTCCATCTCTGCTCAGAGGCCCGAACTGTCAGAGTTCCTGGCGGGAGGTTGCTCTGCCCTGGGCAAGCCTTGCCCAGACTTGCCTGGTTGCTAGGCTTCCTGCCCACGAAGGAGCAGGCTGGGGGAGGCTGAGAGACGCCACTGGCGCCTTCCTGGCATAAGCTCCGCTCCTGCCTTGCCTTTGCACCTTTGCCCCAGGCGTCCTTGGGGAGGGCTTAGGGGCCGGAGGGTTCACACTACCAAGGGCTGCAGCAGTGAGAGGTCTGTCAGAGGGAAGGGAAGGGGATGTGCAGTGCTCCTCCAGCAGTTGCTTGGCCGCCCAGACTCAGCACAGCACGGAGAGCACCAGGCTCCCACGGCCCCTGGCTCGGTGCCACAGCCCCACACACCCGGAGGTTGACTCCATGAGCGCACAGATGGTGAGTGACAGACGTCATTTCCCTAGTGCTCTCCTCCCCAGCAGAGCCGTGTGCAGGTGGTTGGGGCCTGCCCCTGCGTGTCTGGGCTCCCGCCCACAGCCCCAGCTCAGGGGAAGCAGCCCCTGAGCCAAGACGTGTAGGAGGCGCGGGGCGCCCCCGCCTGGAAGCTTAGTGCACAGCAGGCGGGAGGCGGACTCCTCGGGGGAAGAGGAGGCAGCCCAGCTGCGCGCGGCTGCAATCACTTCTTGGGCGGGGCCCAGTGCACCTCCAGGACGGCAGAGGTCCAGCTCTGCTCAGAGGCCCGATCTGGCAGAGTTCCTGGCGTGAGACTGCTCTGCCGTGGGCGAGCCTTGCCCAGACTTGCCTCGCTGCTAGCTTTCCTGACCAGGAAGGAGCAGGCTGCGCGAGACTGGGAGACGCTACTGGCGCCTTCCTGGCCTCAGCTCCACTCCTGCCTTGCCTTTGCAGCTAGGCCCCAGACGTCCTTTGGGAGGTCTTAGGGGCCGGTGGTTTGCACACTGCCAAGAGCTCCAGCAGTGAGAGCTCTGTCAGAGGGAAGGGAAGGGCAAGTGCAGGGCTCCTCCGGCGGTTGCTTGGCCGCCAATTCTCAGTGCCGCACGTAGCGCATCCGGCTCCCAGGGCCCCTGGCTGCGGTCTGCAGCCCCGCACTCCCGGAGGCTGACTCCATGCCTGCCGAGCAGATGCCTGACAGACGTAGTTTCCCCAGCATTCTCCTCCACAGCAGAGACGTGTGCAGGTGGTTGGGGCCTGCCCCTGCGTGTCTGGGCTCCTGCCCACAGCCCCAGCTCAGGGGTAGCAGCCCTTTAGCCAAGACCAGCAGCATGCGAATGGCGCCCCTGCCTGTAAGCCAAGTGCACAGCATCTGGGGAATCGAGCCTCCTCGGGGGAAGAGGAGGGAGCCCAGCTGCGTGCGGCTGCAATCATTTCTTGGGCGGGGCCCAGTGCACCTCCAGGACGGCAGAGCTCCAGCTCTGCTCAGAGGCCCGATCTGGCAGAGTTCCTGGCGTGAGACTGCTCTGCCGTGGGCGAGCCTTGCCCAGACTTGACTCGCTGCTAGCTTTCCTGACCAGGAAGGAGCAGGCTGCGCGAGACTGGGAGACACTACTGGCGCCTTCCTGGCCTCAGCTCCACTCCTGCCTTGCCTTTGCACCCAGGCCCCAGCCTTCCTTGGGGAGGGCTTAGGGGCCGGTGGGTTGCACACTGCCAAGGGCTCCAGCACTGAGAGCTCTGTCATAGGGAAGGGAATGGCACCTGCAGGGCTCCTCCAGCGGTTGCCTGGCCGCCCAGACTCAGCACAGTACGGAGAGCACCTGGCTCCCAAGGGCCCCTGGCTGGGGTCTGCAGCCGCACACACCCGGAGGCTGACTCCGTGAGCGACCAGAAGGTGCCTGACAGACGTCATTTCCCTACTGGTCTCCTCCCCAGCAGAGCCGTGTGCAGGCGGTTGGGGCCTGCCCCTGCGTGTCTGGGCTCCCGCCCACAGCCCCAGCTCAGGGGAAGCAGCCCCTGAGCCAAGACCTGCAGGAGGCGCGGGGCGTCCCTGCCTGGAAGCCAAGTGCACAGTACGCGGGGAAGCGAGCCTCCTTGGGAAGAGTCGAGGGAGCCAAGCCGCTTGCAGCTGCCATCCCTGCTTGGGCGGAGCCGAGTGCGCCTCCAGCACGGCAGAGCTCCAGCTCTGCTCAGAGGCCGGATCTAGTCAAGTTCCTTGCGTGAGGCTGCTCTGCCCTGTGTGAGACTTGCCCAGGCTTGCCTCGCTGCTAGCCTTCCTGCCCAGGAAGGAGCAGGCTGTGCGATGCTGGGAGAGGCCACTGGCACGTTTCTGGAGTCAGTTCCGCTCCTGCCTTGCCTTTGCACCCAGTCCCCAGGCATCCTCGGGGAGGGCTTAGGGGCCGGTGGGTTGCACACTGTCAAGCGCTCCAGCAGTGAGGTCTCTATTAGAGGGAAGGGGAGGGCAAGTGCAGGGCTCCTCCAGCGGTTGCTTGGCCGCCCAGACTCAGTGCCGCACGGAGAGCAAAAGTCACACTGGTCCCCTGGCTGTGGT